>NW_024868102.1:99816-200348 GCF_013358625.1 Macadamia integrifolia
AAAAAAAAAAAACCTCACACATGTGGGAGCTTAGTGCACTAGGTACGCCTTTTTTTTTATTTTTTTGGAAAGTATGGTGACTTGTAGAGACAATGGATTCTTTCCTTTCTACTTGCAAATATGAGAGGTTCTTCTTGATGGCGGCAGGTAGTGGTGTCTGTGGCTGCTGCTGCAACCTTTCCGGAATTGGTGGCAGATGCTATTACTTCTCCCTAATTTTTGTTTTTATTTTTCCGTTCTGTGTTTTCTAAAACTTTTCTTTAAGGGTCTGCCCATCGTAAGTGTAGGATTTGTACATCACTTTCCCACCTGATTTACTTTCAGGTGTTATGAAATCCTTACCCTCCAATTAATGCGCTGGATTTTTCAATATTTTAATTGTGAACCTTCTAAACCATGATCAATTCATGGATTCTATCTTCTAATGCAGATATTAGGTATAATAATCAGGGACACAGGAATCGACTTGGAACTACATAGTAGAGAGGGGTAAAATGAACAAATTAACAACACCCATCCGTGCCAATATTAATAAATTCCCATATCTATATCTCTGCTGTATCCAATGAAGCTTTCAAGGTCTCTCTCTCTCTTTTGTTGCTGATAACCAGGGCCGTTTGGGGGGGGGGGTTGGATTTCTTCTTTAATATCTTTCTATTCTACGCTGAGTGCAAGCTAATGTCAATATCCATCCATTTAATGCTTGGCACTCAGTGGACCTTATGGATCTGTGCATTAACTTCGCGTACACTTCTTGCCCCATCTATCATAGTATAGCCCATTAATTGGATTTGTCTAGTTATCAAAGATCTGGTAAAAAAAAAAAAAAAAAATTGATCATCATGATTTAAACAATACTTTTGTTGGTCATTCGGGTTTACAGGCTTATGAGAGTCTCAGTGATGGCCTGGAGAAAACAGCTTCAGCTCTTGTTGGAACTCCCCTGAAAACATATCAACGTGGTGCTGGTGCTGGATCAGCATTGGCCAGTGCTGTCCGTGCAGCTCCTGTAGCTGCCATAGCTCCTGCCTCTGCTGTTGCTGGTGCAGTTCATATTACCCTTCTTGGAGTGAGAAATAGGTCGGGCCTCTTTTGGTTGATACCACTTGGTCCAGACTCCATTTATTATCAACTGGATATTAAGAATGAGATGCTAACAATTATGTTCTCTTTTGCAGCCTTGATCCTGAACATAAAAAGGAATCGATGGAGAAATACTTGGGTCCCACGCAACCTCGAGAACACAGCTAATGGTGCAGTGGCTGCCAGAAGGTATTATCTGCCTGCCTGTGAGTCATCAAATAAATAAATGTTGTTTCCTTGGCCACTGTATACTGCATGTCTTTTTTGGTTTTCACTATTTCTGTTGTCCATTTTACATAAAACGTAAAAGGAGTTTTTTTATGCTATGCAGAGGATTGAGCAGTTGGAACTTATCAGAGAAAACTTGTTGGTTGCTGGTGCCCCCACCTTGTAACATGTAAGTTTGGAAAAGTTCCAGTGATGTAACATGTCTTTTTTCTTCCTTCTTTATTTTATTTTATTGCAAAGTCTCCGTAGCTTTGTTGGGAGTTTCTCTGCAAGATGTCCTCTAGTTTCGTACTGGTTATTCACATCATCATACTGTCTCAGCCTGTTCCCAGCTTGCCTCGCTCTCAAGTTGACCCTCGCTACTTGATTAAGTAGTATTCACCTCGTGCAGCAGGTGTATAACTGTATTGGCTGGCCCATACTGCAGTGAGCTATGACATAATACATGAACATCAGGGGAAATTTTCTGTCAGATCTCCTCTTAATGGTCTGCAGATTCACTTGATGTCACTATTATTCATGGTTCATTGTCACCATAGTTGTCACAGCGTCATGGCGACCCAAGGTGGTGGAGGATTGGCTAATCAATTTGGCGATGAATCGCCCGCTATGGCTTTGCCATGACGATCAAATCACCCATTTGTTATTTTTTATTCCCCTATTTTAAAGTTATTTAGTATGTTACAATACCCTATGACAAAAAATAATCAACATTAAGCAATATCAAGTCATAAAAAATCAACATAGTCACACTCACATCAAGTCGTCAAAAATCAACAATGATATATTGACATTTAGAGAAATGGTCTTGTTTTATAATAAGTTTGATTGGTCAAATGATTTTATTTTTACATGAGACTTTTTGTATTAGATATAACACAAAACTAGCTTTCCAACTAGTCTAAGATACTTAAATCTAAGTTGTTAAGACAAAGTTATGTTCTGGTTAAACTTATTTTAAGATGCATGAATGCTGTTAAATCGCATGAATGAAGAAAATTTTATGGACATCAAAGCAAAATATTATTTTACTAGACTTTTGGTTTTTAGCAATGTTTTACCATGGTAAGATTTATAAAAATTTTAGAATTAAGAAAAAACCCTATCATTCGAAAGTTGAATAGCCCTACAACAAAAAAATCCAGCTTTTGTTCTTAGACCGGGGGGAGGGGGAGGGTTTGACTTTTCATCCTTTTGGATTTTGTTTTTTAAATTATTTTTATTGGATTCAAATAGAGGGTATTTGCTTATTTATGAATAATAATATAAAAATATTTACTTAAATGATATTTGACATAAATAAGTGCCAAATACATAAGGCGGCATACAGTGCAATAATGTGATGGTCATCTAAGCCCCAGGCAAACCGCTTGGACGCCAAAGCACCCGACGCCTTGACAGCTATGATTGTCACTGGAATTTTTTTGGGGGGGGGGGGTGGAGGGGGTATGGGGAGTAATAATGTACACAACCTTATCCCGCTTCGTAGAGAGGGTGTTCTCGACTCAAACCCCCGACTTAGTGGTTGATGGAGCAACTTTACCATTGCGCTGAGATCTGCCCTCCAGATACATAAGGTACAACACCACCATCCCCATGGGAAGAAAATTACTGAGGCTATGAATAGGGTATTGCCCCATGCACATATTTTCCCTGACACGACTAAGAAGCCCAAAACAATTTCTCTCTCTTACCAGGGGGACTGAGGGGCACAAACTCAATTTTGATGACCTCTCATTTCTCTATTTCAACCCAATTTTGATAGTTTACTTGTCAAGGTAATTGTGCATGCTTATGGGTTGAAGAGCTGAACCCCCAATCACATGGTTGGGGGATCTTCATGCGAGATTTCAAGAGTTGAAACAGGTATTTAGGGCAAAATGGTTTTTGTAGGGGAGTGTGGCCCCTGCGCCTAGACACAAAGGGGGCAAAATAACTGCCCCACCCCTCCCTCCCAATTAAATGTAAAATGGTGCACCCTATTGATGCTTCATCGTGCGCTTCCGTTGGCCCTTGTGCAGGTGTAGGAGCCTCACTCCTGGACAAGAGCACTTGCCCATTAATTTATAATGGGGAATCCATTTTAGCTTGCAGTGAAGTCTTGTCTTGAGAGGTGAGGTAGTGTGTAGTGTAGGCAAACTGCTGCACCACAGACCTAATTGAATCTCTCCCTCCAACCCACACCCCCCCCCCCCAAAAAAAATAATAAATAAATAAATAAAAGAAAAAAACCCAATTTTTTTTTTTTCCTGTATTATGTGAGACTGAAGTTACTGGAGTCTTATATGCGTTTGCTGACTGTATGCAGGTGTACATTTAAATTGAACAGATTCTTTATAGTCCGGAATAAGGTAGTAAGATTGTACAGAATGTAAATAGTGACTTAAATTAGTTTGATCACACACAGCCGAGCCTTGTAATTATGATGATTCAACTGGTTTGATTAGCCAGCCCTGTATGTAGTATTCCACTAGTCATATTCTTTGAAAGGCTCAATTCTAATGTTTGCATCTCCCGTTGTAATAATCATTTAAGCTTTTGATGCACGGCCTGATGAGACTTCATTTTGTTGGTAACAGTGAGATAATGAGTTTTTGGTATCGGTTTCCCTTTGGAGTTGATAAATCCATGGTTGGTGGCTTTCTGTGAGCATGTTGTACCTGAGTTTACATGATTCCTTGAAATATTATGAACAACATGCATCAATTACTAAAGAAAGTTGTGATGGTATCATATCAGTCAAGATGGTTTGGTTCTCATTATCTAACAAATCACTTTCTTTAGTCAACGCTTGGCACTTTTTGTAATGTGTGACTTGGTTGGTTCATGACTCAAGGAGGATTGGGTGGATTTCATGGTTAATTATTATTGTTATTATTATTTTTTGGATGGATATATTACTGCTTCTGTATCTGGTGCAACTGGGGTTTTTCCTTGAATACCTCGTGCAAACAATTTGAGGTTGGGACCAATAAAACAATGTGAACCAAGGGAAAGAGGAAAGAGACGCCCTTCTCAGGACCACAAGGATCCTATTGTTAATGCTACATATCATTTCATGCTCACCTTGTGACTATGCTCTCAAGAGTAAAACATCCAAAAGGTTTCCCATGATTTATTAGTCATGATTTATTAGTTTAAAGCTGCTTCCTAGTACCAGGTTCAGAACTTATCATCTCGCCACCTTGGAATATTGAGCTTCAGGTAAACAAATATACTCATAGTTCCTTGACACTTTATTTTCAAAATGTCCTTGATGGTCTCATGAGCTGCATCATCTGCCATGGTTGAACTATGTCATTTTACTTCAATTAAGTCAGGAAAAGTGGTGTCTTGGACTTGAAAAACAATTTGGAGAAGTGTTCCTGTGAGGGAGTGTGGTTCTTGTACATGTGCGAGGGCCAATAAGAGTGCACTAGGAAGCATAAATAGAAGTCATTTTTTCTTTCATAAGGGTAGGCCACTCATTCCCCCCCCCACCCCCCCCCCCCCCCCACCCCCCTTCCCCTTTTCCAGTTCTCCCCCAACCCATGTGATTAGACGTAAGGGCCGCAGTCCCCACCAGAAAACATTTTTCCCAAACAATTGTTATCATATGGGTAAGGCTGAACCGGCCATTGACAAGGACAAACGGGTCAAGTGATCATGACCTGCACTTGAAATGATTTTGGAGTTAATTACGCAATCATGTTAGGTATTGATTATAAAAATTTCCTCCTTAATTTAGACCTAAACTCTCTTGCAATTCCATCTTTTGTTTCGTTGGAATTCTTTCTATTAGCTAAAAAAGCCTCTAGGGGGAGAATAAAAATTGAGTGGCAGAAAAAAGTGGGGGAAGAACTTTCCCACCTCTGTGAGTGGTAAGTGTTGTTTTATGCGAAGTTTTCTTTGTTAGAACTTTGCCTTTCTTCGTTTGCTATCTTATCACGTCTCTTTTTATCTATATCAGATGTAGAATATATGAATTTTGGGTGGTCACTGGCGTTGAATTGGTGAGTAAGGGAGTGTCCACCAAATAATGCATCCATGATTGAGATGTTGACCGTAAAACAAACAAACAAACTCCTTGTACACGTATGTGTGTGGGGCCTTCCATTCTCCAGTCTTATCAAACAGCATCTTTGTTATACATATATCCTCTAATCAGAATCTGGCAGTTCTTAGCTGGTGAACCTCATCGCTTGTCTCTTCAAGATTGATGGAACCCTACCTTAGTGCTCAAGTCGCAGTATAAGAGAGATACGGCAAGAGAATTTAAGAGAAGTTTTAACATTCAAAGCATATTTAGGCATGCATACATAAGGTTTAGGTTTAAAGTATTGATATCGGATATCACAGGAGAGATTTTAAGAGATGTATCCTAAGTTAATGACATATTGAAAAATGGTCAAGAAGCATATGGAAATGTTATATATATATATATATATATATATATGAGAAAGAACATGCAATAATTTACTAGGTAGCGTACGAAGCATTTTCGGATAAAAATTTCTTTTTTTCCTCAGTGCAATCGTTCATGGTGTTTTCACTAATCCAGTGAACCATTGCATAAAACAATATTGAAAATCAATATTTGAACAAAAAGTTCAAAGTATGATGGATAACTGCTCTGGAGCAAACTGATTTTTATCCTTAATCGCAAGATGTTTGATCCCCAAATGATGATACAATCAACACCACTAGAGTCTCATTTGCTAGTAGAAGCAAGTAATCAAGTTGATTTTGCCAAATTTTTTTTTTTTAATTAGAATCCCTATCATTTTATAGGTATTAACCATGTATCGACCACATTGGGTCACATATAGAACAGATACAGTCGATACATTTTTCTACTTATCATATTGGTATCAAATCGTATCATATCTTGAAGACACGATACATATCAATTAGTTGATACAGATGTAGTAGGATACTTAAAACCTTGGTATACAGATGCATGTATATGAGGGTTTTAAAATTTAAGCAAACCAGAAATAGATGACCATTGTTAAGCACACTCCTAATCTATGGACTGGTTGGGTGCAAGGATGGTATAGTGTGAAAACAAGGAGTGTATTTTTTTTTTTTTTTTTTTTCGGTAAAGACAAGTAATGAGTGTATCATAGAGAGGTTCAATACCAAACAAAAGTTATGACGTTATCAAAAGAAGGAAGATCTGTAGTTTTCTCTAGGCTTCAAGGTAGCCAAGAAGATATACCCTCGACAACAGAGAACAAACACCTTCTTGGAAAAGCACCTCTTGGTGTGTGGGGAGGGGGAGGGAAATTTCTTTGTCTTGCATTCAAAGGAGGATCAGCAGTTTCCCCCTTCTTCTTTTCTCTCTCTTTGTATTATAGAAGTTGATACCAGTCCATCGGGTTATGATTGTCCCCTTTCTTGATAAGGTTTTAGATCCCAAATCCTCTCCATCTAGTTGTACCCTCCAGTCAATCCTATCTCACAGCATCTATGGGGTGTGGGGTGGTAGGATTCAAATTCCTTCTATCCCTCTTCTCCTTTGTTTTTTTTATCTGAATTGAGGTCCTTTACATGTAAATTCACTTGCATGTAGGAGTTAGGTATCAATTCTCATCCCATTTGCTGCCATTTAAAGATGAAGACAAGTATTTATGGAAGTTAAGAGACAGGTGTTAGCACATGACCCGTATATGTGCAGAAGAACCAAACTCTTTTTCTCCCAGCCCTTTCCATCCATCCACACAGAGAGAGAGAGAGAGAGAGAGAGAGAGAGAGAGAGAGAGAGAGAGAGAGAGAGAGAGAGAGAGAGAGAGCATGGAAATGGAGGGTCTGCATGTAACAGAGAAACATGAAAATAGGAAGGGCATGTTTGTCATTTCAAGGTATATCTGTCTTTAAACGTGTGTCTCTACTCTGGATTGAATAATTGAAAAGAGTAATTGAAAAGAGTATTGGGTTCATGAGTTGGCGTATTGGGAAAACCTTTCAAAGACAGATAAACACTGAAAAAATTGGATTGCTTTACCACTATATATCCTTTCTCAGTCAGCCTTCCTGGCAGCTTGGATTTTCCGAAGTTGTCTCCATCTCATTTTGAACCTTCCTCTCCCTAAAACAAGACTGTTTTTGTCTTGTGACCCCACCCCCACCCCCACCAGCTTCATGCATGGTTCCATAGTTCATTACTCTTACAACTCACCTTATCTCATCTCTCGTTCTCCCTTGCCCCTTACTTCCCTCTTTTAGAGTTCTTATTTTTCTTCTCTTTTGGGAAAAGATCTCAGTCACGTCCTCATTCAGAAATAAAATAACACACGCCTTCGACAAGTATTATTTGGTTATTCGCGGGGGACTGAAATTTGTGCATAGGTGGATTCCAAGGTCTTCTGTTTATTTGTCAAATTTTAGTCCAATTCAAGTTTGCCATGCCGCATAACAAGGTATTGAAACAATGAGGGTCTATATATAGTGAGCTACATGTAAATGAGATCGAGGGTACATTAAGTCTCTTTCTGAAATTTGACATTATAGATACACCATTTTGTCACCTTAATAACAAGCTAGGCGATAATGGGCATGGTGTTAGAGAAGTTGTGGGAGTTGTTTTTATGGCTTTGGAGGTTCTTCATAACTGTTGCTGCCAAAAATCTGTATGAGGCTGAGAGCCGATCCTGCACAAGCACAGAAGGCAGAGGCCCAGAGGTGTCTCCGGGATTAGTCCTCCGATGCCCAAGTTAGAGACCGGCAAAACAAATTTTTCACAGGAGTAATGGTGTGAGCGTATCGACTTACCTCTTTGGTCTTTTAGGGTTCTCTCTTATAGGATTACCCCCTTTCCCGAGTCCTCCTGGGATACGTCTTCCTTACTTCGAGGGGGAATATTCCCTATTCGGGTATCTACTCCTCCTCACTTAGTTAGAGTCCTCGCGGCCTCTATCAGTTGAGCGGGACTCTTGTCTTCCTCTCTTCCTGGTCTCCGGGGTTATGGTCATAGTGGATACCCCTCGGTTGGGCGCTACGTGTCCTTCCCTTGGATGCCATGTGTTCTTACTTCACTGAGTGACTAATTTGAGAGTATCAGCTGCCCCCTTACTCCCACTAGGAGGCTCTTCCAATGGGAGTAACCACGTCTTCCTTGTTCCTTTTGGCCTTTAGGCTCAGCTTCGTATTTTTAGACTTCTGTTTTTATTTGTGGCCTTCGGGCCTTTTCTAATGTAGTTTCAGCCTTTGGGGTTTTTTTTTTTTTTTTTTTTTAACGTAATTTTTGCCTTCGGGCTCTTTGATGAATGGATGCCTTTCTCCTTCGGGTGCTCTTACTAGCCTTGTATTATTATTATTTTTGATTTGGGGTCCGCTAAGGGGTCTTTAGCCCGCAGGTGGGTGTATAAAGGCCGAGAAATCTTAGGCCAACACTTTTTCCTAAGTGTAATATGTCCTTCGGCCTGTTTTAGGTATGAGGCATGGCCTTGTTGCGTCGTCTAGTCTCATGGTAGGAGCCTTGGAGGGAGCCCTTAAGTAGGATTTCACCGTGTTGTGTTTCCTTCGGCTCCAGCCGAGGGAGCTTTCATTATGTGCGGAGATGGGGGGCACTGTTGGCGACCTGTTCGGCCTTAAGCGAGCTCTCAGATGAGGTAATGACCTTCGGTTAGGTCCGCTCGGCCATGGCCTGAGCCCATAACCGAGGTATGTACCTTTGGTTGGGTCATAGATGGGACCTTCGGTTAGGTCCGCTCGGCCTTGGCCTGAGCTCCAACCGAGGTATATTTCTTACTGAGACTTGTCCAAAATCGATTGTTTTAAACCATCTTATATATTATTAATAATAAAAATCCTCCAAAGCGCTTGGGGGTGGAAAGCTACAAACTGAAACTGCTTGAAGAAGCAAAAAAAAAAAAAAATGACTAAGTAAACATATACGCTATGACTACTAATAAAATTTATTCAGGTTCTTTGAGTTCCATGATCAGGGTACCCTTTCTCCCCTCGTAGTCTCCAGGTGATAGGACCCTAGTCGTATTATCCTAGTTACTCTGTAAGGTCCTTCCCAATTTGGAGCTAACTTTCCTTGATGCTTTGGGTCTGATATCTCTGCCCTTCTGAGCGCAAGGTCACCCATTCTGAACTCGTTTCTTCAGACTTTAGAATTGTAATGCCTTGCAACCTTTTGTTGGTAGGCGGCGATAGTTTCTTGTGAAGCTTCTCGTACTTCATTCAGGAGGTCCAAATTAACTCGAAGCCCCTTATCATTTTTTTCTTCATCGTAGTACTGAGCCTGATGGGTCGTGGCTCCTACCTCCACTGGGAGCACAACTTCAGTGCCATAAGTTAAATTGAAGGGTGTTTCTCCGGTGGCAGATCTTTTAGTCGTGCAGTAAGCCCAAAGAATGCTATGTAGCTCTTCTGCCCATAACCCCTTGGCATTATCCAGCCTTTTGTTTATTCCTTGAAGTAGGGTATGATTGGTTACCTCCGTCAACCCGTTGGTCGATGGGTAATCGACGGATGTTTTCCTGTGGTCGATGCCAAAGGCTTCACAAAACGAGTCAAAAGTTGGGTTAGCGAACTGAGTTTCATTGTCCATTACCACCACCCAGGGGATCCCGAATCAATAGACCACCGCCCTCTCGAAGAAGTTCCTTATATTCCTTTCGGATATCGTAGCCAGTGCTTCGGCTTTTGCCCACTTTGTGAAGTAGTCTACCGCCACCATAATAAACTTTCTTTGCCTCGTGGCTAAGGAGAATGGGCCCAAGATGTCCATTCCTCACATGATAAATGGTATCGGGCTTGACAGGGAGGAAAGCTTGGTAGCATGCTGCCTAGGGATGGGGGCGAATATTTGACACTTAACGCACTTCTTGACGAACTCCTCTGTATCTTTCCTCATAGTCGGCCAAAATAAGCCCTGCCTCAGTACTTTGTGGGCCAAGGCCTGGGCTCCTAGATGTTGGCCATATATCCCTTATGTACTTCCCGAAGTGCATATTCGGCTTCGATAAGGTTCAGGCACTTAAGGTTTGGTGTGGTGAACCCTATCTTGTACAGCGTCTCGTCCTTCAATAGAAATCGTGCTAACTGCATTCGTACCTTCCTCGCCTCATTCTTGTCTTCGGGGAGCAGTCCTTCCTTCAAGTACTTAATTATGGCATCCATCCATCTAGGGTCGTTCTCACCAATGGGTAACACCTCTTGGGAACTTTTGGTGCTTAGTTGAGGTAATACTTCAAAGTACACCTATCATTCAAGGTCTGTGAAGTCAGAGGTGGCCAACTACGACAATGCATCTGCGCTGGCATTCTTCGCCCGCGACACTTGCCTTTCCTCGAACTCCTTGAAGGCTGCCACTTTCTCTTACACCGCCTTCAAATATTTGGCCATCCTTTGTTCCTTGGCTTCATAGTCTCCATTCACTTGTCGCACCACAAGCTACGAGTCATTGTGTACCACCAACTCTTGTACCATCAAAGCCCATGCCGGATTAATTATGGTTATCAATGTTTCATACTCTGCTTCATTATTGGAGGCACTGAAGTCGAACCATAGGGCATACTTGATCTTGAATCCTTCGGGGCTGATTAGTATGATCCTTACGTTGCTTCCTGCTCGATTGGATGCACCATCCACATACAATGTCCAAGTCTTTCCTGGTCGAGCCTCGACAACCTCTTGGGGTTCATCTGGGAGCGTTGTCTCGACTATGAAGTCGGTTAGGGCCTATGCTTTTATCGTGGTTCTCGGTTTGTATTGGATGTCAAATTATTCCAACTCTATCTCCTAGTTTACCAAGCAACCGGACGCATCCGGCCTCTGTAGTATCTTCTTCAGGGGTTGGTCCATAAGCACACATACCGTGTGTGATTAAAAATAGGGCCTCAGCTTCCTTGTCGCTATCACAAGTGCATATGCCTCATTCTCCATCTTTCTATATCTTGTTTCTGCGTCCAAAAGGGTCGGCTAACTTAGTATATTGGCCATTGTTGTCTTCCTTCTTCCTTTATCAGTACCGCGCTTATAGCCACTGCCAATACAGCTAGGTATAACTACAAGGTATCCCCAGTGTTTGGCTTTGTCAGTGGCGGGGGCGTCGCTAAGTACTCCTTCAGCTATTTGAAGGACTTCTTGCATTCCTACATCCATTTGAACATTTTGGATCCCTTCAAGGCTTTAAATAAAGGAAAACACTTGTCAGTTGACCGAGACATGAACCGTCCTAGGGCAGCGACTCTGCCTATCTGCTCCTGGACTTGCTTCACATTCTATGGTGACCTCATATCTTGAATGGCTTGTATTTTCATCGAGTAGGCTTCGATCCCCCTCTCTGAGATGATGAAGCCAATGAACTTTTTCGATGCTACTTCGAATGCGCACTTTGTTGGGTTCAGCTTCATGTCGTATTCCCTCAGTACTTAGAATGCCTTCTCTAAGTCTCGGATATGGTGTTCTGCCTTCAGAATTTTTACAAGCATGTCATCCACGTATACATCCATGGTTTTATCGATCATCCCCTTGAAGATCTTGTTCACTAACCTTTGGTAAGTGGCCCCTGCATTTTTCAGCCCGAAGGGCATTACTTCATAGCAGTACAGCCCCCCCTCGGTTACGAAGGATGTCTTCGGAACATCGGCCTTGCACATCTTAATCTAATTGTACCCTGAGTACGCATCCATAAAGCTCAGCGCCTCATAGCCTGAAGTGGCATCGATGAGAAGGTATATCTTCGACAAGGGGTAGCTGTCCTTTGGGCAGACCTTATTTCAATCCATGAAGTTGATGCAGATCCTCCACTTTCTGTTTGCCTTCGGGACCATAACCACGTTGGATATCCATTCAAGGTATTGGATTTCATGGATGAACTTGGCCTTTAGCAACTTCTCTATCTCCTCATCTATCTTCTGCTGCCTCTCGGGGTGAAGGTCCTCTTCTTCTACTGTACCAGCTTCTTAGTCGGATCGACACTCAGCCGATGCTCTATTACCTCTCAAGCTATTCCAGGCATGTCGGAGGCTGACCAGGCGAAGACATCAGAGTTACCTCAGAGGAACAAGGTGAGCTTTTCTTGTTGTTGCCTTAGCATTAAGGCCCCAACTTGAAATTGGCGAGTGTTATCCCCTTCTTCGACGTCAACTTGTATTAGTTCTTCTGCCAGTTTTCCCTTCTGATAACTGGTGTCATCACTCAGATCTTCTATCGGGAATGCCTCGCTTGCCTTTTCTTTTTCCCATAAGGTGCTGGCGTAGCACTTTTGGGATGCCTCCTGATCACCTCGACACTCGTTGACTCCGTTCTTGGTTGGAAACTTCATCTTGAGGTGTGGTGTGGAGACGACGGCCTTTAGTAGGTTTAAGCTGACTCTCCCCAGTATGGCATTATACGCCGAGGTGATGTCCACTACTAGAAAGTTGATCATGACTGTTACTTGCTGGTCTCTGATGCCGGCCCTTACTGGCAACTCGATCGACCCCTCTACTTTGATCGGGGCACTCGAGAACCCTCGCAATGAGTGTTTGACATTCTTCAACTTTTCTCTGTCTAGGCCCATCTTCTGGAAAGCTTTGAGGAACAGGATATCAGTTGAGCTGCCGTTATCCACCAAGATCCTTTTTACTTTGCAATCAGCTAGGGTCATGGTGACTACCAGGGCATCGTCATATGGCGTCTGCACCCCTTCCAGATCATCATCCGAGAAGGAGATAACCATCCCCATCTTTACCTTCTTATTTGACCATTCGGCCACGTATACCCTTCTCGCATAGGCTTTCACTTTACTGGCTGATATGGAACTTTCTCCAGTGGCCAAGCCTCCATTGACAGTTGCTATAACCCTGGTTGGGCTTTTATAATCATCCTGGGGGCGATGGTCAGCTTCCTCGGGTGTCCGGTCCCTTTGTCATTCCTGGTTGCATCTGCGGGCTGGCCCCCTTCTTTTATGGCAGCTTCTGCCGTCCCTTTGGTGGTTGTCCCTGTGGTCATTGCCATCTTGGGCATCTTCCTTCTTGTGATCTACAAATCGGCCCAGATATCCTCTTCGGATCATTCCTTCTATTTTCCCCTTTAGGTGCCAATAATCTTCGATGTTGTGGCACGAGGTCTCTGTGGAAGTGGTAATATTTGTCCATGTTATGCCTCTTAGGATGTCGTCCCATATTCCCCGGCCACTTCATGGCCTTGGCATTCGGAATGTCTTTTATCTGCATTAGCACGTCCGTTCATCTCCGGTTTAGGAGGCATACCTTTCAAACTTCTTCGGTGGACTGGGTGCTCGATCACGTTCGGACTTTCATCTTTTGCCTCGAGAGGCTTATTATCACCTCTTGAGGTCATTTTCCTCCTCGCCTTCCCTTCAGCATCTTCGTCAGCCTGGAGGGTTTCTTCCATCTGAATATACTTATCACACCGAGCCCTTAACTTAGCTAGGTTCCTCAATGTATACTTTGCCAAAGAACTTTTTAGCTCTTTATCCTTGAGGCCTCCCAACAGGGCCGTGAACTCTTCTTTTGGGTCCAGACCTCTGATCGTGATCTTCTCCTACTGGAAGTGCTTCATGTAGTTTCACAGTGACTCTCCTTTATGTTGTTTGACGTTGGTCAGATTCAATGTGGTCTTCTGAAGGGGTTGGCTATTGGAGAATCCCTTCACGAAGAAGTAACTCAAATCACTGAAGCTGTGAATTGATTTCGTCGGCAGGTAATTGTACCATAGCCTTACTGCTCTTCTGAACATCAAAGGCAAGGCACGGCACATGATGTTTTCTGAGACTCGGTGGAACTACATGGCTACCTTGAAGCCTTCTAGATGATCCACGGGTTCCCCAGACCCATTGTAGGTGTCATATTTGGGCAAACGAAAATCGACCGGGAGCAGATCCCTCATGACCTCATCAGCTAGAGCGGTGTCATTAGTGAGGTTCGGCTTGCGAGTTCCTGTCTAGTTTTCTTCTACCTTCCAGATCTCATCCTTCAGGTCTAGGATCATCTGCTTCAACCGTGAGTCTTCATGTCCCTGATCGTCTCCTTGGTGTGGTTCCTCATGCCTAGCCCCTGTGGCTCGCCGCATCCTTTCTTTGGGTGAGGGGCTTTCCCTTTTTGCTTGATTTCGAGGATTCCGGCCAGACCTTATCGACCTTGAGGTACTCCGGTCCTCGTCTTGAACTTGTTTTGGCTGGACATGGGAGCCTCACGCTGCCCCATCGATCTTCTGAGAGATGGCCTTGGAGACCTCCTTTATTATCTCGGCCATTCGGTCATACTTCTCTTGAAGGGCGTTGAACTGCTCCCTAGTCACATAATCCTACACCCTAAGAGGGGGTGGAGGATTACTGTCTTTACGCACCGAATGTCTGATCGAGCGCTAGTCCCTCGTGGACCCTTCCTGATCATTGTTTTCCCGTTCTTCACCGATGTTCACCGAGAGGGGAGAGATTCTGAAGGTTCCCCTCATTCATATTCATACTCGGCGCTGCTCTTGTTTTCTTACGATTGTAGGTTTTCCCTACCATTACTCTGTCATTCCCATGGATGGCGCCAATCTGTTGCTGTCAAAAATCTGTATGAGGCTGAGCGTCAATCCTGCACAAACACAGAAGGCAGAGGCCCGGAGGTGTCTCTGGGATTAGTCCTCAAAAGCCCGAGTTAGAGACCGGTAGAACAGTTTTTTCACAGGAGAAATGGTGTGAGCGTATCAACTTATCTCTTCTGTCTTTTAGGGTTCCCTCTTATAAGATTACCCCCTTTTCTGAGTCCTCATGGGATATGTCTTCCTTCCTTCGCGGGGAATATTCCCTATTCGGGTATCCCCTCCTCCTCACGTAGTTAGAGTCGTCGTAGCCCCTAGCAGTTGGGGGGGACTGTAGTCTCCCTCTCCTCTGGTCTCCGAGGTTATGGTTATAGTGGATACCCCTCGGTTGGGTGCTACGTGTCCTTCCCTTGGATGCCACGTGTTCTTACTTCACTGAGTGACTAATTTGAGTGTGTCAATAACCCTAGAGTCAACCTATGACAATAAAATTTAACTGGCTTTGGTTGACATGCAAAAGGCATTGTCAAAGGACTTTATATGATCATTGCCAACCTAAGGATCGACTGACATAAAATCATCCAAAAACTACCAAGGGATGTAATGAAAGCAACCAATTAAATTGCAATCCACTACAATCTTTGAATTGGTAACATGGAGGAGTCATCCTCTATTTTTGGTCACTGATGAGCCATAAATTCCCCAACTCAATGGAGATATATGGGAATTCAAGGAGTCTAGATTAAGAACATGATTAGGGTCATTGGCAACACCTTAGGATATATTATAGGCCCCTAAGGTATTGAGTATATATAAATATATAAATATATATATATAGAGAGAGAGAGAGAGAGAGAGAGAGTTTTTGCAACAAGATCCTTAATTATGCATTTGTGTAGACTTGAGGTCCTCTTTACTTGAGCTTAGCTACCTACACTCCATTCTTTAGTTTTGTTCCTACATAAGTCTACTTTCCAATATTGCCTTTTGTTTTATTTAATTTAGTCTATTGTGATTGGAGAAATCCATTGAATAGTACTGTGGGTATGTTGACCGTGTTCAGCAATGACATACCAAAATCCATGGATTTTTTCTTTTTTGGGTAGAAAAAGAAAATTCCATGGATTTAAAGTAGGTTTGTGATGGAGCTTAATATTTACATGGTTAGTCAGTATACTTTATTAATTACCTGTATTCCCCTATTTTCCTTCTTCTTTAGAATATTCAATATATTTTCATATTTTTTTTCATATTAGGGCTTTAATTCATTATTATTATTATTATTTTGTGGTAAATATGCATTATTTTTCTAACACTATAAGGTCTTATGTTGATGAAAAGTATTGGATTTGTGATGTTTAATGTATTATTTGAAGGCTTTTCATTAACATATTTTTACGGATTTTCTTTCTTGATTTGCTTTCGACAATTAGTAAGGTGCTAATATACGAGATTCCATTACATTCTGTTGGTGTGTACAATATTTTCCCCGGAAAATATGCAACAATTCATTTTCATATTATTAAAAAAATAAAAAAATAAATAAATATTCACAGTGGGAAGTGCAAGACAGAGAAGGTTAAAGGGCTGACAAGCATTTGTATTTACCCGTGGCTTATCTGAAGCTTCCTACTTTAATTGAATGGCCTGGATTTGCCACGTCATCTCATGCCACCAAAAACTTTTCCAATTCCGGTCTTTGTTATATACTATCATGGAAAGATACTTGGTACTTTATACCACACATTATTCCAATTAAGCTCCATTATAGAATGGTAGCTAGAATCCCAACTTCTCAATAAGGTTTACTTCCTTCTCTAAACTCTTAAGTAGCATCTCTCTCTCTCTCTCTCTCTCTCTCTCTCTCTCTAGCCCACACCCTCACCCTCCACTGCTTTTGAACCTCCTTATCTCTCCACAAAATTGTTTACACAGAAACTAGAAAGAAAAAAAAGTAGACACAGGACTCCTCAACAGAGATTCAAATCTGTGAGTGGTTAGAACATCATTGAGCCATGGATACCCTACAGCTCCCAAAGAAGAAAGAGAAAGTTGCAGACAAGGAAGAAGAAGAAGAAGTAGAAGAAGAAAGACCAAAACAGCAAGGGGTAGTAAAAGACAGACAACCAACAAGGCAACAACAGTCATCCATCTCCACCACCTCCAGTACTTCTCCAACTTCGGCTTCCTCCTCTCCTTCTCATGAATTCTCCTTCACAATCTCTCTTCATCCTTCATCGACCACCACCATGACACCTGACAAGGCAAACAAGTCCCATCCGTCGTCATTCGCGATCGACCTTTCTCCGGCGGACGACATTTTCTTCCATGGACACCTCCTCCCTCTCCATCTCCTCTCCCACCTCCCCGTCTCTCCTCGTTCCTCCACCAATTCCTTCGACAGTTTCAATCTTCCCATCAAAGATGTATTAGAAGATTCCAAACCCAAAACTAGCAGTAGCAGCAACAGCAGCAGCACTAGTAGCAGCTCCACCTCCACCACCACCACCACCACCAGTGGGACGAAAGGAAGAAGCAATAAGCTTAAGACTCTTTCTTTATTTGGACTTTCTAAATGGCAAAAAGGGTGCGAGGTCAGCGAGAGAGATGATGACGAAGCCGCCACCACCGCCGACGACGGCGAGAAGAAAAAGAAGAAGAGGAAAATAAGATTTGATGTGGGTCACATTCTAAAGAGGTACGTAAGGATGGTCAGACCACTCTTGCTCTTCAGTAGTGGGAGGAAGGAGAATAAGCGTCAGCTCCTTAGGCAGCAGCCTCATTCGTTTTCTGGTAACCTAAGTTGGAGAGGTAATAACTGTAACCAAGAGATGAGAAGGGGAAGAAGAGGAGGAGGAGGAGGAGGAGCAGGAGGAGGAGCAGGAGGAGGATTCTCAGCTCCAGCTTCTATAAGGACTTCTCCTTCAAACAGTGGCCTTCTTCTTGCAACTGAGATTCTTCCATCTCATACAACTGACAGCACCATGGAAGAACTGCATAATGCAATCCAAGCTGCAATCGCTCACTGCAAGAATTCCGTTGCCATGAAAGAGGAGAAGCTCAAATTCTAAGGTTAACTAATGGGTTCTGATTAAGATTTCTTTCTTTATTTTCCCCCTTTTAATTTGATAGTATGTTCTACCAAAAGATAGTATCTTTTTTATTTTATTTTCTTCTGTTTTCTCCTTCCACCTCTCTGTAAAGTATAGGAGATTGTTAACATGTAAGAACATGTAAGGAAGTACATAAGAAATCGGATATGGGTTACACAGGATTATAATTATTATTATTATTATAATTATTGTTATTATTATTATATTCTTGGTAGTAAGAAAATAATTAATAATGGGTTCTTCTCACCATTTGAAAATTTAAATGCTTGTTGGGTATTCCAAGAATCATCTTATCTTCTCAATTTTTATTAACATAGGACTTGCAGCGTGGAATTAACTTATAGTTTGCTTTTTATTTTTATTTTTTAAAATAAGATTAGTTTTCTTGATTCAACAATGACTTCTCTCAAACCTCCCACCATGTTGCGTGCTCCAATGTAGTAAATCTATCACTTTTAAAATAATTTTTAGGAGAGACAACCCTACCTGTTCACGAAGCTCATAAGTATGGTATGGAAGTATGCAATCAAGCATCCAAAAGTGATGGGGGATGATTATTGTGATACCTATGTCTCTGGTGCAAGAGTGCATAACCGAATAGCGTTCTTTTATTCAATAAAATTTCATTTGTATTATCAGGGTCTGAAACCCATTAGGCATCATTTACGTAATGGGAACAGATTGCCCTAATAAGATTAGAATCTATGTCATACGGTCCCCATGTAATTGGGGTTCTGTAGACCCCACTCATCATGAATGTGATTTTTCTTGATTTCACACTTGATTCTTGACCAATGTGATCTTTGATCTGATATGAGTTCTTGCCTAAGTGGGGTTGGCAAATGATGCTGTCATTTATGAATTTGACCACTTTGTGGAGCTTTAATTCACTTCATGAAGTAGTCATAGGTCAATGGTTACAAAAATGTTGCCAAAACAAAAAACAAAAAAAAGCTACTAAGATGTACTCATAACGATTGTTCGATGGGTGATTTAGAGATTACTCAACCAATTACATCTATGCCCCAAATGACGAGTTGCCAAAGAGAGCTTATTATGTGAAAATCCTTTCCCCTTAGTAACTTAGTTATTGTTTAGTGAATGAAATCATACGTTTGATGGCAATGTTGTTAAAAAAAATAATACAAATAAAAATGGTTGAAATACATTGGTAAATTACAATTTATTATTTTCAAATAAAAAAATACAATTGTGATTATCAATGATAATGCATGACAATTTTATAATACTAAATTATTTTTTTTTCTAAATATATTTTAATTGAGCTAATTATTTGAAGGCTTCCAAGAGCGTAGCATACATTAGCACTCTTTTTGTCTGTCTGTTCCTCTCCCCTATAAATGATCTCTGTATCTCCTATAGCTTGAACAAAAAATGAATGCTGGTTGAATCTCGTGCAAGTGACAGAGGACAGAGGCTATGCTCCCAAATAAAAAACATCAACCCTAATTTGAAAAAAAAAAAAAAATATATATATATATATATATATATTTGTTGATAATTGTGACAACGGTTAGAAATAACCATAATTTATTAACTTAGTATCTTTTGTTGTTTTTCCATTGCATCATGCATTCTATATAGATGACCAGCAGCCTCCTCGAGATTATGAGACAGTTCCAACTTCCAAAAGCACCTAGAGATGCTGAGAAAGAGAGCCAAACCTGGAGAAGGAACAGACTAAGCTATGCTATATATGGAAACAGGATGAAAAATCTGGTGATGAGACAAAGATCTATCAGAGGCTTATTCTCTAGGAATAAGCTGAAGCCCATTACCGATTTACAGGACTATAAGTCAAATCTGAGATCAAATTTCTAATAATATATTGAAGGATCTAGCTAGTGTTCCTTCAATCAATAAGGTGTTGAGATCGGTAGGTGAGGAAAAATTAATTTTAATACAATTGGGAGATCTACTTGGAAACCTTTATCCTATAATTAATAGCACAATTTGCAAGGATCTGACAAAGACACCTACTGTATAAAAAGCATAGAACAGTGAAGGGTTGACGAAGAGAAAGAATTGGCTAAAATTAGAGTGAGGTGATCCTTGGAGAAGAAAAGGTATAAGTGGTAGGAGCTGTTAAAAGAGATATACTTGCTAGGATTCCATGTTTGTGGGTCATGATTTGATGGCTTTTTGGCATTGGAATTGATTCAGGTAAGCAGGGAAGTACCAAGTACAACGCCGATCATAAATTAAAGAAAAATAATTGAGGGGAGAGGTTTTCCATCTCCACACGGGCCACACTAGATGGTGTAAGATAGGGTTGGAGGATACACCGGAGAGGATCCAAATTCTTCTTGAGTATCGAATCCGTGATTAGGGGGTTTTGAGAGGGGAGAGAGTGTATGTATAGATGGAACCCGCCATTTTGATATGGGCATTGTGGGAATCTTTTGCCATAATTGAGATACATGGACCATGTTTCTAATTAAGAAAATAATTGAATTACCTGGACCGAATTTAGATCTGTTGCACCCACGTTCAGTTGGATATACGTGTGAGGATACAACAAATGTCCCACTTCCTACCATTATAAGGCTGAAGAGGGGTATATATGTAAACAAAAGGGACATGTATTGGATCCTTACATGTATGTGCAGCGGATCTAAATTCACCATTCTCAATACGATATTGATATAAATACTGTTAAATGGACAAAAAGTGGTTCAATTATAAAATTGTGTCTGATACCAATCTGATTCCAACTAATCATATGGTTCATATCAATCGGTATATATATATATATCGATACCTATAATCATGACTTGGAATGGTTTTGTATTATATTTGACATAAGTTTGAATTTGGTATGCATTCTTGGAAAGCATCCTCAGTTGATAATGCATTCCAAGAAATCATACTAAATACAATCTTAGGTTGTGTTTGGTATTGTTGCTATCGAGAATCTGTAGAAGGCTGAACGTTGATCCTACAAGATCACAGAAGGCAGAGGTCCGGAGATGGCTCCTGGATTAGTCCTCCGACGCCTAAGTTAGAAACCCATGCAACAATATTCAGAGAGTAATAGCGAGTGAATGAACTTACCTCTTGCTTCCTTCTGGGCTTCTTCTTATAGAGTCAAGTCCCGTAGAGTCCTACTAGGAAACGTCCTTCTGCTCTTAATGGGCTTGGGGCGGTTTGGGAGGACTCCATCCTTCATGTTTTCCTTCCTTCGTGGGGAATATTCTTTTTTCGGGTGTTATCCCTCTTCAGGTAGATAGAGTCCTATTACGACTCTGCTACCTGAAGAGGACTCCAGTCACCTTGTTATCCTGGTATCCAAAGTTCGTGGCTAGATGTGGTGTTTTGGATATCCCCAGTAACTAGGTGCCATGTGTCCATATCTTACTGGGTAGTTAATTTGAGCATATCAGAAGCCCCCTTCTACCTCTGAGAAGCCCTTCCAAAGGGAGTAACAACTCTTTCATTCTGGTCTTCCTCTTTTTCTTTTTTCTTCTCTTTTCTGGTCCTTTGAGCTTCTTCATTCAGCTTTGTCTAAGACCCTTCAGTCAGGTCTGCTTGGCCTTGGCCTGAGCCCCCAACTAAGGGAGGACCCTTCGGTCAGGTCTGCTCGGCTTTGGCTTGAGCCCCCAACCAAGGGAGGGCCCTTTGGTCAGGTCCACTCAGCCTAGGCCTGAGCCCCCAACTAAGGGAGGGCCCTTTGGTCAGGTTGGCTCGGCCTTGGCTTGAGCCCCCGACAGAGGGAGGATCCTTTGGTCGCCTGAGCCCCCAACCGAGGGAGATAAAGCCGAAGGTTATACCTTCCCTTTAACTTCACCTGTGTCTGACTCTAGCAGGCCTTGGGAATCCCACTTGATGATGTGTCATTGCTATCAATGTTCTTGGGTAGTTGGACTAGGGGTGTCAAAACCTAAGTCGAACCGATAGAACCGACCAAAACCAACCGAAATAACCCAAACCAAACCAAATCGATCCTTATTGGATTGGTATTGGACTGATTTATATTGGGACCGGTTGAAAATCGATCCAAACCGAACTGACCAATAACCAAACCGAATAAAACAGATATAAAAATAAATGATTATGAGATTATAAATTGGTGAATTGACTATCCATTTTTTACAATATTAGTGAGAATATTTTTTATTGTAAGGAATTGTTATAAATCGATGAATATGAGGTTATGAATAGAGAAATTGATTTGTAAATTTTAATAATGCTTCCATTGATTTCCTTGTTCACTATACAATGATAGGATAGTAGGGTTTATTTTGTGATTTCATGATTAGTTATCTTCTTAGTAATTTGTTATTCATTGGTTTCAAATTAGTTATCTTTCCCTTACAATGATAAACCAATTTAATCATAAATTTAAAGTGTTTTTTTCATCAAATCTTGTCACTACAAGTTATGAATGTAAGATTTTACTATGGTTCAAGCCCAATAATAAACTGATACCGGTATTAACCTGATATTGAAAAATCGAAAAAAATCAAAACCGAAACTGACCAAAAACCAAAGTTCCATAATGGATTGGTTTTGGACTCCATCATTTCTAGACCAAAACCGATTCAACCCGACGGAAACCAAACCGAATTGATCGATTGACACCCCTAAGTTAGACCATCGCCCCTTCGTTTATAAAAGGGTGTCTTTCCCTCCATTTTTGGCACTTTTCTTTCTAGTTTCGCAGAGCTATCGCCTTTGGCTGTCCCTCTTCTTGCCCTCCTTCGGTTTTCCAACTTGTTTCCTTCGGTTTCAGACGTAAGTGTCATGCATTCCTTAGGTAGTGGTACCTCATCCTCTGAAAGGATGATGTCTAATCGTAGGGTTGCAGTCCTGGGGGAATCCGAGGAATGTCTTTGAATTCATCCCCTGACTCTCCCTCCTCATATGATTCCTCTTCCATTGCCACCCCTCGAGGTTCTGAAGGGGGTTCAACCAATGAGGACTTTAGGGAGAGGGTTTTTGAATCCCGAGCTCAGAATAATGATGCGATGGAGGTAGAGGCCAGGGACATCGTATCTACCATGACCGAGGTCGAACTCGAGGAGTTGAGAGCCTCCTGTGGGATCCCAAATATGTTCATCCTTCGGGTCCCAAATCCTACAGATATGGCTAGTTATAGGAACCCCGTGGAACTATGTCTCTACTGGCAGGTCTTCAAAGCTGGCCTTTAGCTCCCCTTTCGCCCCTTCTTCTCTTTAGTGTTTCTGCACTATGGGATCTGCCCCACTCAACTGACTCCAAACGGGTGGCGACAGATCCTTAGCTTCATCGTCTTCTTCTCTCAGGTTTGGAGGCCCCTCTCCCTTGCTCTCTTTGTCATCTGTCTCTTCCTCCATGCTAGCAAGGGGGACTCAGGTCGGTACTATTTCAGCCCTCGAAAGGACATCTAGTTGTTGAATGGGTATCCTTCATCGATCCATGGTTGGAAGTTTAAGTACTTCTTTGTGAGGTCGTTGGAAGGGTTTCCATTTGGTACCGTCTGGGACCTCTCAGACTTGAAGACAGTGAATTTCGTGCCTTCCCTCTTCGGGACAGATGCAGAGTCTTTGGAGATGGCTAAGAATAAAGTATGATGTCCCCCTGTCGAGTCTGATAGCCTCCAATTGGATATTATCCTATTCAAATTCGGGTTTAGCCTGTGTGAGTCCTAGGCCTGCCCGAATTTGTTCTTTCTTCGGTTCTTCGTCTTTCATACTGACTTATCTTACCTTTGTTGCAGTGCAACTCACTAGGGCTGAGATCAAGGCGGCGACGGCCAAAAGGCAAGCCAAGGCAAAGGAAAACCAACTCCAAAGGCAGCAGGAGAAGAAGAAGGACAACAGGAGGGCTCCGAGTTCCAAACCTCTTACGAAGAAGAATAAGGCTCGGGTCGATGACCCTACCTCTAATTCCATCCAGGCCCTTGCCGCTTAGAGCTATATTGTGTTTATCTTGCCTTTGTTGCAGTGAACCTCACTAGGGCTGAGATCAAGGCGGTGACGGCCGAAAGGCAAGCCAAGGTGAAGGAGGAGCAACTCCAGAGGCAGCAGAAGAAGAAGAAGGACAGGAGGAGGGCTTTGAGTTCCAAACTTCCTACGAAGAAGAAGAAGAAGGCTAGGGTCAATGGCCGTACCTCCTATACCATCCAGGCCCTGGCCGCTTTGAGCCACGGTGCGCCGTCTCCAATCACGATCCCCACAGAGGCCGACTATCGAAGCCCCGGAGTGACCTGTTGTTGAATCGAGGTCGGCTTCCTTCTCGGGTGGGATGTCAAGGAGGATGACTTCTATGCCATCGGGAGAGTGGTCGGGGAGCTGGTGCAAAGGGCAAGCTTTCAAAGGACGTCACTGACGTTTAGGACCAGGGGACCTCGGCCATGGTCACTAGTACCTGCATCTTCATGGCAGGTGTAATCCTTCATCCTTCTTAGTTCTTCCTTTGATTCTTTATTCTTTGTTTCTTTAAAAAATAACTAAGTGTGGGCATGTTTCGTAGGGCAACAACCACGTCGCCCAACTTACCATCCGAGCCGAAGCTTTGGTTAGGGACCTTGAGGACTCCAAACACAAGCAGTCGACCCTCAATAATGAGCGCACCATCCTCCTCAAGAATACAAAGCACCTAGAGACCAAGCTCAATTGGGCTCACCGAGAGTATGAACGTAAGCTTTCGAAGCTGAAGGTGCAAGTGTCAAACAAGCTTTGAGAGACTGAGGCTCGAGGAGTTGAGAGGTACAAGGAAAAAAAGGCATACAGGAAGGAGGTGACCCAGGAAGCTGCCCTGAGATACATCATGGGGGCCATCGAGGTTCAAAACTGGATACTCGAGCACCACCCAAAAATCTCCTTCAAAGGAAGTGGTCTTATCTTCGAAGATGAGGGAGGTGAGGCAGCTCCTGCAATAAAAAAGGTAGCCGTCGACGAGGAAGGCAGTGATGGGGATGGGGTTCATCAGACACGTGAATGTCCCTCCTACCCCCGACTATGGTGGCTCGGACTGAGATGCCCCTGCCTGTGCCGACGAAGAGACCAACCTACCAACTGAAGTTCTGTGAGGGTTCCTCTCCTTTTGCTACCGCTCGTGATGTTTTTCCTTTAGCCTTCAGGCCTTTTGATGTAACTAAGGACATCGGCCTTCTTCTTGTACTTGGCCTTATTGGGCTTTTGTTTAAATGAATGAACTATCTTTATACACTTTAGCTTCTCTCGCTTCTTTGTTGTTTTTGTTTTATGACCAAATTGTCGCCCGAAGGCAAACACTTAGTGTTTTTCACAAGTTGACTAAGTCTTTACCCAAACGTCAAAGGTAAACACTTAGTGTTTCACAAGTTTTCTGAGGCTTGACCTAGTTAGTATTTGTGCCTTAGAGAAACTTTTGATCAAAGCCTGAAGGCCAATACTTGGTTAGTATTTGGTCCATAGAGAAGCTTTTGACCGAAGCCCAAAGGCTAATACTTGGTTAGTATTTGGGCCTTATAAATGGGGGGTGCCCACCATTGGGTTAATTGTTTGGGGCTATGCCTTCGGTTAAGTTAGCTTGGTTTTGGCACCGAGCTTTTAGCTGAGGGTAGGTCCTTCGGTCAGGTCTGCTCGTCATTGGTCAGAGCTCCAATTGTGGGAAGACCCTTCGGCCAAGTCTACTCAGCCAGAGCCTCCAACCGAGGGTAGGTCTTTCGGTCAGGTCTGCTCAGCCTTTACCTGAGCCCCCCAACCGAGGGAAGACCCTTTCGTTGATGCCTTTGGATTTTTGGTTCTTGAATAGTATATTGTCATATGAGACAAGTTTGTTGTGAACCAGCTTTTTATAAAATCCTCCGAAATGTTCGGGGAAGACGAACTACAAATTCAGAAATTGAACGTCCTACTCTTAAAAAATGACAAGGTGTTGAAAATCGCCAAAACTAAACATGCGTGCTATTACTACTAATAGAATTTCCTCAAGTTCTTTGAGTTCAATGATCGGGGTACTCTCTCTCCCCCTGTAGTCTCCAGGTGATAGGAGCCGATCGTATCACCTTGGAGACTCTATAGTGTCCTTCCCAGTGGGGTGCCAACATTCCTTGGTGCCTCAGATCTGACACTTCTGCTCTTCCTAGTACGAGGTCTCTGACTCTAAACTCGTTCCTTAGGAACTTGGAATTGTAGTGCCTTGCTACCTTCTGCTAGTAAGCTACAATTCTTTCTTGTGAGTCTTCTCGTACTTCACACAGGAGGTCCAAATTGGCCCGAAGGCCCTCATCATTTGTGCCTTCTTCATAATATTGGACCAAGTGGGTCTTGGCCCCAATCTCGACCAGGAGTACAGCTTCAGTGTCGTAGGTTATAGTGAAGGGAGTCTCTCCCATTGCTTACCTCTGTTACTCCGTTGGTTGGTGGGTATCCAATAGATGTCTTCCTGTGCTCAATGTTGAGGGCTTCACAAAACGCTCCGAAAGTGGAGTTACGAATTAAGTCCCATTGTCAATTACTACCACTCTGGGTATTTCGAACCAATAGACCATTGTTCTTTGGAAAAAAGTCTCAGATGTTCTTATGTGTTATTATTGCTAATGCTTCGGCCTCTGCCCATTTCATGAAGTAATCAACCATTACCACTGTGAATTTTCTCTACCATGTTGCCAATGGGAAGGGCCCAAAGATGTCCATTCCCCACATGGAAAATGATACTGGGCTAGACAAGGACAATAGCTCTGTGGCATGTTGTCGAGGAACTAGCACGAACATCTGACACTTTAGGCACTTCCCGACAAATTCTTCTGCATCTTTCCTCATTGTTGGTCAAAAGAGGCCTTGTTGTAGCACTTTATGGGCCAAGGCCCTTGGGCCCAGGTGTTGACCACATATTCCTTCATGTACCTCTCTGAGGGCATATTCAGCATCAGTAGGGTTTAGGAATTTGAGGTAGGGCATTGTAAACCCTGTCTGGTATAACATCTCACCATTTAGCAAGAAGTGTGCCAAGCTGACCCATACTTTTTTTGGCTCATCCCTATTGTCTGGAAGTGTTCCTTCTTTTAGATACTTCACTATGGGGTCCATCCAGCATGGGTGCCTTATTCTATAGGTAGCATCTCTTGGCAGTTTTTGGTGCTCAGCTGGGCAACACTTCGAAGTACATTGAGTGCCCTAGTTCTGTGAAGTCTAAAGTTGCTAGTTGTGATAGTGCATCTGCATTGGAATTCTCTGTACGAAGTACTTGCTTCACCACAAACTTTTGAAGGTTGTTGCTTTTACTTGCACCTTCTTTAAGTATTCTGCAATCCTGTGCTCTTTTGCTTCATAGTCGCCATTGACTTGTTATACTATAAGCTGTGAGTCACTATGCACTTCTAACCTTTGCACCATCAGAGCTTGCGCAAGATTTATTCCATCTATTAGAGCCTCATACTCTGCTTCATTGTTGAAGGCACTGAAGTCAACCGTAAGGCATACTCTATTTTAAATCCTTTGGGGATGATAAGTATGATTCCATCTTAGCTTCCATCTCTATTAAGAGGCACCATCAACATATAGTATCAAGCCATGTCCTTCTTAGCCTCGGTCAGCTCCTCTTCTTCTTCCGGGAGTGTTGTTTCGGCTATGAAATCAGCCATGGCCTAAGCTTTTATTGTAATCATTGGTTTGTATTGGATGTCGAACTCCCCTAACTCTATGACCCAGTTGACCAGTCGGCCAGGCACATCCGGCTTCTGTAGTATTTTTTTCAAGGGTTGGTCCGTGAGCATGCATATTGTATGCGACTGAAAATAGTGTCTCAGTTTCCTTGCGGCTATCAGAAGTGTGTATGCCACTTTCTCCATCATTCTATATCTTGTTTCATCATCCAGCAAGGTTCAAATGACATAGTATATTGGTCGCTACTGTCTTTCTTCTTCTTTTATTAACACTGCACTTATTACCACGGCCAATACGGCTAGATATAGCTACAAGACGTCCCCGGTGCTTGGCTTTGTCAGCAACAGGGGTGCTGCTAGGTATTCCTTCAGCTAGTCGAAGGACTTTTCACACTTTTTGCTCCATTCAAATCTCTTGGAACCATTCAAGGCTTTGAAGAACGAGAGGCATTTGTTGGCCGATCGAGACATAAATCGGCCCAAGGCAACAATTCTCCCTATTAGCTCTTGGACTTCTTTCACATTCCGTTGGGACTTCATTTCTTGGATGACCTATATTTTCATTGGGTTGGGCTCAATCCCTCTTTCAGCTACTATGAAGCTGAGGAACTTCCCTGACGTTACTCTGAAGGCGCACTTTGTTGAGTTTAGCTTCATGTCGTATTTTTTTAGTACTTGGAACGCTTGGTCTAAGTCTCGGATATGATGCTCTGCCTTCAAGCTTTTTACGAGCATATCATCAACTTATACTTCCATAGTCTTATCGATCATCTCCTTGAATGTTTTATTCACCAACCTTTGGTAGGCTGATCCCGTATTTTTCAGCCCGAAAGGCATTACCTCATAGCAATACAATCTGCCCTCGCTTACGAAGGAGGTCTTCAGGATATCTGCTTCACACATCTTGATCTGATTGTATCCCAAGTAAGCGTCCATGAAGCTTAATGTCTCATGCCCTAATGTGGCATCAATAAGGAGGTCTATCTTTGGCAGGGGGTAGCTATCCTTCGGGCAAGCCTTATTCAGATTTGTAAATTCGATGCATATCCTCCATTTTCCGTTCACCTTCGGAACTATCACCACATTGCAGATTCATTCTGGATATTAGATTTCTTGGATGAATTTAGCCTTTAGCAGTTTCTCTATCTCTTCATCTATCTTCTGCTGCCTCTCAGAGGTGAAGGTCATATTCTTCTGCTGCACCAGCTTCTTTGTCGGATTAATACTTAATTGGTGCTCTATCACCTCCCAGGCTATTCTGGGCATGTCCGAGGCTGACCAGGTGAAGACGTTAGAATCATTCCATAGGAAGGAGAGGATTTCATCTTGTTATTGCCTCGGTATTAGTGCCCCAATCGGAACTTGATGGGTATGTCTCCCTCTTCAATGTCTACCTGGATTAGGTCTTTGTCTCGTTCCCCTCACTGGCGGCTAGGGTCATCACGTAAGTCTTCTATTGGCAGGGCCTTGCCTGCCTTTTCTTTTCCCCATAGGGTGGTGGCATAGCACTTTCGAAATGTTTCTTGATCCCCTCGGCACTCTCCCACCCCATTTTTCGTGGGAAACTTCATCTTGAGGTGTGGCATTGAGACTATGGCTTTCAGAAGGTTCATGCCAACTCTTATTGCATTATACGCAGAGGTAATGTTGACCACTAGCAATTTTAGCATTACCATAACTTGACGATCCCCGATACCAACTCTTACCGGTAACTCAATTGACCCTTTGACCTTCACCGAAGCTCCCGAGAACCCTTGCAAGGGGTGCTCGACTTTCTTTAGTTTGTCTTTATCCAGACCCATCTTCTGCTAAGCTTCGATGAACAAGATATAAGCTAAACTGTGGTTATCCACTAAGATCCTCTTTACCCTACAGTCGGCTACTGTCATAGTGATTACTAGTCATGGGGTGTTTTCACTCCTTCTAAATCATTGTCTGAGAATGAGATTACCATTCCCGTCTTTGTCTTCTTATTTAACCATTTAGTGATGTGGTCACTCCTGGCATAGGCCTTAGCCTTTCTGGCCGAGAGGGAACTTTCTCTTGTGGCTAGTCACCCACTGATTGTAGCTATAACCCTGGTTGTGCTATTCTGGTTGTCTTGGGGGCAAGGGTTGGTCCCCTTAAGTGTCCGAGCTACTCCTAATTGTCTCTCTGGGCTGGTTCCCCCCTTTCACGATGACCTCTTCTCTCCCTGGGCCGATCATTTCCGTCTTGGGATTCTTCTTTCTCTCGGTCCACAAACTGACCTTGGTACCCCTTTCGGATCATACTTTCTATCACTCCCTTCAAGTGCCATCAATCCTCGGTGTCATGGCCATAATCCTTGTGGAAATGGTAGTACTTGTCCATGTTGCGCCTCTCGGGGTTTCGCCCCATCTTTCCTTGCCACTTTAGTACTTTGGCATCAGAGGAATCCTTGATCTGCATCAATACATCAATTCTCTTTTGGTTAAGAGGGGCTTACCTTTCAAACTTTTTGGGGGGACTAGGTGCACGCTCATGCTCTGATCGTTGCTTCTTTCCTTTTGAAACTTTGTTCTCCTCTCTTGAGGTTCGTTTCTTTTTGGTCTTTTCTTCAACTTCCTCGTTGACCTCCAGGGTTTCTTCCATGTGGATATGTCTCTCAAATCGGGCTTTCAGCTAGACCAGGTTTCTCGGTGCATGTTTCACCAGGGATCTTTTAAGTTCTTTATCTTTGACTCTTGATAAGAGGGTTGTAAACTTTTTTTTGCGTCTAAGCCTATGATTTCAAGCTTTGCATTATGGAAGCGTTTCATATAGTCCTACAGGGATTCTCCAAGTTGTCGCTTGATGCTCAGCAAATTTTTCGTCTTCTTCTGGAGAGGTTGGCTACTAGAGATACCCTTCACAAAGATGTGTCTCAACTCACTGAAGTTGTAAATCGAATTCGGTGGTAGACGATTGTACCACAATCTTGTGGTCACTCTGAACATCAAGGTAAAGCACGACACATAATGTTCTTTGAGACCCGATGAAATTGCATTTCGACCTTGAAGCCTTCTAGATGATCGATGGGATCCCCCGTTCCATCATAAGTGTCGTACTTTGGTAGTGGAATCCAATAGGGAGTGGATCTCTCATGACTTTATCAACTAAAACTGTATCATTAGTGATATCCGGCTCATATGTTCCTATTTGGTGGTTTGCTAATTTTTGAATTTCGTATTTCAAGTCAAGGATCATTTGCTTCAACCCTTGATCTTCGGACCTCTGATTGACCTTCTGACGTGGCTCTTCATCCCTCAATCTTAGGTGTGGGGTTCTCCCTTGTTGCACGACTTTGAGGGTTTCTTCCAGAACTTACCGACCCTGAGCTACTTCGATCTTCATCTCAGACTCGTTCCTGCTGAATGTTGGAATCCCTTGCTATTCCATTAGTCCTCTGAGTGACAACCTTGGAGACTTCTCGCATCGTGTCAACCAATCGGTAGTATTTCTCCTGGAGCGCATCGAAATGATCCTTAGTCACATACTCTTACCCTCCAACTAGAGCAAGTGGGGGGTTAGACTCCCTCTGTAAGACCCTACTTCTTAAACCTGGTCTGATTTTGCGGTTGAACCAGTTTAATCGTGCAGGGACAGAACTAGAGGGAGTTAGAGCGGGTTCCTTATGGGCTATGATGGCAAGGGTGACCTTAAACACCGGCTGGCCCGACAAGTCCGAGCCTGTGCCAGAAGAGACGGGAGTGCCCAAGCCGTGTACATGCACCTACCATAAGGCCATGTACTGATAAAACAGGTATTATAGCCGTATTTTAAGGTATATACATATACTACATCGTACGCTAGGGTGGGGTTCGCGCTGAGGCCCGAACTCGGTCAAAATCCCAAGCTTTGGCCCTCAGGTGGGTGGACAGGTGGGTGCACCCACCCACTTGAGTGACCCATCCATGTGCACTATTCACTTATTTAGGAATTATATATATAGCATTTATGATTTTCTTTTCTTTTCATTTATGACACCCGTACGTTGGTGAGGATAGTAAAGAGTAGAGAGAAAAGAAAGGGAAGAAGAAAGGAAGAGAAGGAAGAGGAAGAAAAGAGGGGTTTCAGCGGCGCCGTAGCGTGATCTTCCCATTCCGGCGCCGGAAGAGTGATCTTCAACTCTAGATCTACAGTTAGAGGTAAGCAAGTTGGGTTCTTTGAACATTCACCATACCCAAGCTTAAACCCTTGATTCAAGTAGGGTTTCTTGAGATCTTGCAAATCCCCTTTGAAATGATGAATCTAAGGTTTAATGGATGATTTATGTGTTGATCTTGAAGGATTTGAAGAGGTATTGACAAGGTGGAAGAAGCATTGTGGGTTTGAAGTGATTTGGAGGGTTTGAAGTTGTTCTTAAGCAAAGAAGGTAAGATGATTCCCCATCCCTTGAGTCTAACTTAGATTTAGGTTAAAACCATCCTATAAGACCTTAAAGGTGTGAAGAATGGGTTGGGAAAAGTCCCATTTGAATCTCCAAAGAATGGAGAAAGTTGGGAAGAAACAATGTTTTTCCCGCCAAGACCGGTGGGTGAAACCGGTGGACCCCTACCCGCCTGTGGGCACCCACCTGAGAGGGCAGGGGCCTTCGGGCACAACCGACGGGCCCAACCGGTGGGCCACCCTACCCACCGGTCCTAGCAGGGGCCCCTAGCCCAACTGACAGGCCAGACCGGTGGGCCCCTACCCGCTGGTCCAAACCGGTGGGTAGGACCGGTGGGCCAGACAGCCCACCTGTCTGACCCACCTGTGTGGCCTCAAAGGTGATTCTTATGGCCGATTGGACCCAAATCGGACGTGCAACCTTCTTTTAACGTTCTAAACATGATTTTGTCATCGAATCTCGTTAATTTTGATTCCAAATGGTGAAGTACTAACCCCGCTTAATTATATTAGGTTCACCAAATCCTACCCGTTTCGCACCGGATCTCACCCGTACCAAACAGGAATCCTTGTACGCTACAAGTAAGTGGGGAGAGGACGTTTGGCCTTGTTCAAGGCATTGTTTGGCATTCATTTAATTATATCTAGTCTAGTCATGCCATCATGAATATGCTATGTAGATTAGTCATTCCTCACATTGTTATGCATGTGTGATATGTTTACTTTCTAAATGCCAATTGAATGAGATGTTTATATGTTGAATGTGGATATCATGGTGCATGATGCATTGATAGACTAGATGCCGTAGTCGGCTTGGAAACGAGTGCATTGGTGGCCCTTGGTATGGGACGCAGTGGCACTATGCAATCGTACTATTGTCATATAGGAGCATGCGGTATTAGGATTTTCACCATCCCGTGCTACGACCCTTCCCAACAGGGGTTAAGGTGTTGAGTTATCATTTGGGGGGAAGCAGTGGTCGCGGTTGTCGGGTCACTATGGCGGTTAGACATAACGCCCGGTGGGTCATTAGGACAGTCGGCAACCCTGGTGGTACATTCAAGAGGGTCAATCATACTGCTTTTAAATTACTGGAGTCAGCACCTTTAAATTTCAGTCATTTACTTTTCTGTTGAGAGCCAGTGGACGGCATTGTCTTTACTTTTTTTAGTACTCACGGTGGGCCTTCTCCGACAGCCCTATGGGCCTATCGCGGTATGGAGTTCGCGGCTCGTACCCAGAGTATACGCGCACTGTGGCTGTAGTAGCACTAAAACTGAAGGCTTAGTAATGTTGTTTAGGTGGATGTGATTTAAAATGTATTGCATGGCATGTAGTGCATATGATTGTGTTTTGATGTGTGGATTGTTGTGTGGTCCATCTTACCACTTACTGAGCTAGTGAGCTCATCCCACGGGTACCCCCTTTTTAGATGATTTTACAGGTCATACATCTGAGGAGCACGGGGTGGGTCCCACAGTCGAGTTTCCTGAAGAGGACTGGTGGACCCCTGAGGAGTTAGAGCACGTCACTGATTGCTCGTGTGAGAGTTGTGCTGCGGGACTGTAGTTCTGATGCCGTGCTGAGCTCCATTTCTGAGGCCGAGCTGAGCTCTACTATGTGATGCCGAGCTGGGCTCAACCCTTGATGCCGAGCTGAGCTCTAGCCTTTGTTGTCGAGCCGAGCTGTGTACTTTGATTATTTTGATGATTTCCTTTACATACTTGATATATGAATTGTACTTTTATTGTGTAAATATTATGCCTTCGGGCCCACATGTATATAATTATTGTATCACAATTCGGGTATCAAGTATTATGGGATTATTCAAAAGTAAAATTTAGTCTTCCGCTGATCTGATGAGCTTATATTAGTTGTGTGTATGATGTGGTGGAATACAGTATCTGATGATCCTGGCAGGTTTGGGTTAACCGGTGTTAACCCGGTCACTGGTCCGGTTCTGTGAGAACGGGGTGTGATACCCTCCGTGTTTGGTCTTCATCCAAACGTTGGTCACCAGGGGGACCTTCCCGTTGTTCTCCACCTTAGGGGGTGTTTGGTTCGGTAAATCAAATGATGTATGTATCGGATATGAAAGTCAATCTTTTGATAGACATTCTTTTGAATTATGTTTCTTTCTAAAAAATCGTTTGGTTGCCTTGAGGCTAGTACATGTTTCTCACGGGTTGAGATATTAGCTTCCATAGAGAACGTCTGTCCGCTTTCTCCTTTCATAGTAAGTGGTAAAAAGGTTGCTCAAATCTGAGTTTAAGTGTTGAGGTAAACTCAGATTTGGAATACATCCTTTGTAATATGGTCATTCATGGGAAATAGGATGCTCACTTATGAGGGTCATCCTAGTGGAACCAAACAACTCTAAAAATTAAGAATTATCATTCTAAAGAATGTCATCCCAAAGATTTACCAAACCAAACACCCCCTTAGGCATTCATAGGTGGTCGATGCTCCGAAGGCTTCCCTGCGTTCATATTCCAAGTTAGTAATGCTTTCGGTGTTGCTTTTGTTTTCTTATGATTGTAAGTTTTCTTCACCGTTACTCTACCGTTCCCACAGACGACACCAATATGTTGCTGCCATGAATCTGTAGAAGGTTGAACATCGGTTCTGTAAGATCACAAAAGGTAGAGGCCGAAGATGGCTCCGGGATTAGTCCTCTAAAACCCAAGTTAGAGACTCATGCAACAGTACTCAGAGAGTAATGGCAAGTGAGTGAACTTAATTCTTGCTTCCTTCTAGGCTTCTTCTTATAAAGTCCTACTAGGAAACGTCATTCTGCTCTTGACAGGCTTGGGGCGGTTTGGGAGGACTTCATCCTTCACATTTTCCTTCCTTTGTGGGGAATATTCCTTTTTTGGGTATTATCCCTCCTTAGGTAGATAGAGTCCTATTACAACTCTGCTACTCGAAGAGGACTCCAGTCTCCTTGTTATCTTGGTATCTGAAGTTCATGGCTGGATGTGGTGTTTTGGATATCCCCTGTAACAAGGTTCCACGTGTCAATATCTTACTGGGCGGTTAATTTGAGCATATCAGGTATGCATTTAGGATTGTTAGAAACATTGTTTGGTAATCATTCCATTCTCAAAATTCTAAAACCTGGTCAAGAATGCAGCACATTCTGGAATGGGATATTTTCCCATTCTGCATTCTCCATCTCCAGGTCTTGGCACAGCCCGATGAAAATAGCTCCGCCACTAATCTTATGAAAGGCACCTTCTCTCCCAAGGAATAAAGTCTCATTCTTACAAATCTCTAAAAACCGCTTCTCTTGCCCCAAATCTCTCTTTTTTTCTTCTTCTTTAAATCTCCTCTCGAATCCAAAATCCAAGAATCTCTTGTTTTCCTCGAGATCTTTACGGGTTTGATGTAAGCAATACTATCTAAGGAACCATTCCACATTTTATATTTTATTTTGTGAGTTATTGATGTAATATTGTCTAGGATTTTCACCATAGAGATTCCTCCCATGAGGTGTTTGATAAAATGTCTGAGCATTATCTTATAAAAGATGCATTTTAAATAAACATTTTATCCAAACAATGATCTCATTCTCAATTAAGAACGCATTCTGTATTTTCATAATGGAAATGTACATTCTCATAATGGAAATGCATACCAAACACAGCCTTAATCTTCCACCCCTGATACTAAAATATGGAACTATGTATTTAAAGTAAGGTGTCAACATGTACAGTATTCAATACGATACAACATATCAAGAGTAGATATCGAAATTGTATTATATCGAGAAAATTCGGTATGGTACGATGTCAATTTAAGCCAACACTGATCTGATTAGGCAAAAATTAGGAAGAATTTACCTTATTGGGATTGGGTCTCGGACCATGGTTCTAAAAATAGGTATTTGATTAATAAGAAATCGGTATCAATAGGAGCCTATATCGATTTTTAAAACCATGATCCCCATTGATTGTTACACTCCCCTATGCTGCTTGCTCAAAGAATTCTCTTTTTTCTATTATTTCCCCCTCTTCCCCCTCTAAATTAAAAGCCCGAAAAAACATGATCATGCTTTGTACCCTCCGAATTCTTTCACTGCATACTTTCAAGTGGCGTTAGAACAAAAAAGACATTATAATGCCATCACCAATGAAGATTGTTAGTAACTTGTGTGTTTGTGTGTGATATGGGCCTAGAAGAGTTCAATCTTGTAAACCGGCTTACAAGGTGAGAGGACCCAAGACCGTATCAACATGTTCGAATATTTAGCGGTGAGCAGTGAGTGACAATGAGAATCCAACAGCTGGGAGGGCATTTACCCTAGCCGTTAGATCCTCATTGCCTCAACCGCCAGAGTATGTTTTTGCTATATCACCCCACATCATTTCCCTTTGAAAAACCAATGTAGGTTCAACTCTCCATATGGTTGATATGGGGACATAATAGTGTGAGACTGATTTGAGCTTTTTCATTGATTGGGATGTGAAAATACATGAATGATTCCATCCGCAGTGCGTAGCACAGGTATTAGGTCTCACAAACAATAACATATCCGATCGAACCACCACCTTAAGCCCTTTTTTCAACAAGAGAAAAGGATAATCCACTACTCAAGCTAGTCACTCAAAAAGTACTTGTGAACCAAAAAGGGAGCACTTCTTGAAGATAGGATCTCTTCTTCCACAGTGATTTGATGTTATATTGGACTTTAGAACGGTGAGTTTTATCATTAACTCTTGTCACTTATTGATGAAGGCCTGGAATACCCTTCCTCAGACAAATCAGAGGGTGTGATATCCAATTGCCAGAGTGATTCTCTCTTCACCATGGGTGAAGTTTGGTCCAACGATGACCTAACCGTTGATTATGTTGCTCCCGGTATAATGGACCATCTTACCAAGGGAAAAAACAGTAAAAAGAAGAAATTTAAGAAGAAAAGGAAGTTGTTTAGTCTTTCCTTTAGAGCTTTCCCTGTTGGAGGGATTGTTTTATTTTGAGACATGGCTTCATGGTTTCTTGCTTTTGGTATGGGTTTCGTTCCTTATTTTGGTTCCCTCTCTAGGACTTGTATCTTCCTCCTCTTCTTTTTTTTTTTCCCCCTTGGGCATTTTGTGCCTTTTAAGGCTTTATATTTCCCCCTCCCCCTTATCATCCTTCCTTTGGTATTAAATTATTTATTCACCCAAAAAAAAAAAAATTGTCCATCAAATAATGACCCATCATGAATATCAATCTAGATTCTTTAGAAGAGGCAAGTAAACTCTAGGTCTGTTGTTACCTGCTTAGTGAGGAACCCAAATTTGATTGGAATATTTAGGCCTATTGGGCCCAACATGAAAAGTGAAAGAGAGCTGGCAAATAAGCCTAAGCCCAAGCCCAAGCCCAATCCAAGTAAAGGTGTGACGGGAACATTTCTTCTCCTTTTTATTCATTTTTTATTGTCAGAGGATGGCCCTTTTTATGTCTTTATTTATTGATGTTTGTTAGAATACATTGCTCATTTACTTGTGATTTTTTTTTTTTTCTTTTGAAGTTTGTCATTTACTTGTGCTTTAAGCGGTCAAGAATCATTATATGTCCATGAAGATCGAATCTTTGACATGTAAGTAAAGGATCTCCAGCAGTCGGGTTTACCTATCCCAGAAATTTTAGCTCCATTAACCTACCGTGCAGGTGCCCCTATTCCAGTCCTTATGGAGGGTTCTAATTTTCTGATGCCACAGATTAAATTAGTGTACATCATCGGAATGGGTATCTGCCATCCGATAATGAATACAATATAAATGTAGATCCGTACAGATCGGACAATATTAGATAGCTCTGCCCCTAATTTGCCCTTCAAAATCAAGTTTCTAGACAGTTTTGCCCTTGATCTGTATTGTTCCATGGATATAGTATCGGTCATTGATGGCTAGCGATATCATGCAATATCAGCCCATACCTTCAACCATGGACCCACATGAGACCCACATGACCGTGAGCCCATGTGACATGTTGGGAACTGGGATACGACCGTCAGCGATCTAAGCGGTTAGCAAAACCCTAAAATGTATTTGGTTTATTAATTCTAGTCTGCACATGACATATATGAAAACTTTTCTTTCTCCTTGTCTCCCCCATCTTCCCTTGCCGTTTCTGTTTTAGTCTTCAGAAAACGAGGAAAGAAAGAGATATGAAGTATGAAAAAAAAAAAAAAAAAAAAAGAAAGAAGATGAAGTAGTAAGTACGAACGTGGAAAATGAGGAGCTAAGTGGAGATGTTCATCTCATCTAATCAGGATTTTTAATGACCTATAAAGTTCATGAGGATTGTTACCCAAAAATAAATAAATGGGGGTAGGGGTGTCAATCGGTTAGCCTGGGTCGATTTTGGTTGGGTTTAACCAGGACGATTTTGGTCAGGTTATATCTTTGCACCGTGACCTTCCTATTTAAGGAATGAGTCGGTCTTGGTCAATTTTGTGTCGGGCTTGGTCGGGCTCTAGAATTCAACTGGGCTTCTTCTAATCGGACTATAATCGGGCCTTAAACGGGTAATGTACTAAAAAAAACCTTAAACGGCCCGTAATTGTCTTAGATTTAAGAAATTTTAATATATGTCTTTTACATAATCAACAATTTCGAAAAAGATACTACATTCAAAAATTGATAAAAATATCAATATATACCTTATTCTATAAATATATATATATATATATATATATCATACTATCATACAAATATTAAAAAGTACGTACTTCCTATCTTTGGTATACTTTTCAAAAAGATAATAAAAAAAAAATCATTGACATCTACCAAATAAAATTTCCAAATACCAAAAGACCCCTCAAAATGAAAGATGAAAAAAATAATTATTATCTCTCTCTCTCTCTCTCTCTCTCTCTCTCTCTCTCTCTCTCTCTCTCTCTCTCTCTCTCTCTCAACATGAAGGAGAAAGGGAGGAATAATCATTAAATATAATTATTGGGCACATAACAACCCACAATAGGCGTGAATTTTCTTTCCCTATCGTGGGGGATAAAAAATAGGGAGATTTAAAAAGACAAATATTGAGAGAGAGAGAGAGAGAGAGTTATGGAGAGTGGGGAGGAAGTGAAAAATTATGGAGAGATTTACTACATAAAAACTGTTTCCCTCAATCCTCTTCGATCGATTTTAAAAGTTTTTCCTTGATGGAATCCTTCACTAATAACACCATTACTACTCTTGAATTATCTCTATAATATACTATCATTCCCTATATATATCACAAAGAAGACAAAAAAAGCAACTATAATATCCCATGATTTCTCAATTTTTTGATTTCTCTTCTACTACAATGGCTCAGAATATCTCAATTTCCGATTTCTTTTCAACTACAATAGCGCAAAATTTCTCAACTTCAGTTTCCTTTGCTCTTGGATTAGTGGCACTGCATTTCTTAATTTCAGATACTCTATATCCACAAGGTACGTTTGCCAAGCTAAATTTTATTTTTGTTTAAGTGGATCATTGGTTGTTGAAAATCCAATAGAATTGGTAGTGTAGACCATTTATTTTTGCCAAGTATAAAAATTAAATTTTGTGCTGATGCAAAATCTGATTGTTCTTCACTCAGTATTTGATTTTGTGTTTATGTTGGTTTTGGTTTTATAATTTTATTTGTGAGATTGATGTCATTCTCAAAACATTTATAGAAGAAGACGAGGTATATGTTTCTTATGTTTCATGTTCCCATCTTATTTCTATTATGAGAATTGTATTGTTTAGTCTGTGGATTTTCTCTATTGTATTCAGAATAATTAGGTTTAATTTTGTTTTTAGAAAATGCGAACTTTGAAAAATCAGGTCACCAAGTTTTGTAGAACTTACTTTAAATGGATTAACCCAATAATCTTGTCTTAAGAAAATATTTAACTAGGAAACTACCTCCACGTGCATTTGCACGTGTTTTTTTACTAGTATATATATATACACATATAAACGATCGGGCTACATCGGGCTTATAAACAGGACGGGCCAGTCGAGCGCTCGTCGGTCATACCCCTTGTACCATATACTACCTATTTATAACTGGGTCAGGCCTAAGCACAACACATTTAATAATCGATGCGTGCCGGGGCCGGTCTTTAAATGGTTGGGCCTAGTCAGTTCAACCAGTGCGGGCTTGGTATTGACACCCCTAGGTGGGGGTGGGGGTGTGAAGCGCTGCCTCTGCCTGTTTGTCTCTCTTCTCCCCATGTGAAATGACCTATATGGGTAGAGGAGAGAGACAAACTGTAGGGGGGGGGTGTTGGTGGAGACTGCACTCTCCCACAATACTCTCCAACTTCCCCCCAAAAAAGAGTTCAATATCTTTTTGAACTCTACCCATCTGCAACCGTTTGCCCAAACACAATTGGATATGAAAATACCTAGCACACAGGGCAATTGGATCTTTCACACCCATTTGAGTTTGGGTATAACAAACACTAGACGGAGATTGTTCTTTTTATTATTAATAACATGGTCATTTTATCTCTATACTAAAATTGCAAGATGGGCAAGGTTCTTTCTCCCCCTTTTTGAGGGACAGTTTTCTATTTGAGAGTAGGCCCTATGACACAGAAGAACATGCAATGATCATTGTGCCTCTCCTAGGTGCATGTGCCCTTAGTGTCTAGGTGTAGGGGGCTTTGTCTTGGGTTACCTATCATAGTTTTAAGTATCGGTATCATATCGGTAGTATTGGCCATATCGTATCATATTAGCTGAGATCGATATGGATACCTGATCAATCTGGATCAGTTGCCCATATCATTTCAAGGATAAAATAATAAGAAGATGTACATTAAAAAAAAAAAAAAGGATAAAAGTGACCGATATGCACCACTCCTTACCGATCTTGATCCGTACCGATAACTAAACCCTTGTTACCTATACATGTTCTGGGTTGTCACAACTCAAAGGTTATCTTGTACTTTTCAATACCTCCAAAGATCCAAATGGCGGAAACACTCTCAATATGTATATCTTTAAGCTGTGGTAAACCATTGTTCTATTTCTATAAGATAACAAGATAAAAAAAGGAATGGCCTCCCCCTCTCCTCTCAAAAATAGTACCAAGTTCATATGATAGGTTGGATAAGGTTAAATTTCGGTACAAAAGGGTACGCCCAAGGTGCCAAGTCATAGCTCAAAAGTAATTACAAAAGAAAGCCCAAAGTACAGGGCTTGCCGCTCGTGAAGCTACAATAAAAGAGCATGAAAACAATGACGGATTGGCCAGAAGAGTGCTAAGGTCATCCCTTATATACGATCCCCCCCCCCCCCCCCCCCCCCACCCCCAGTGGATCGATAATCTATAGTCATATTTATAGGTGATATATCTCAAGGTACAAAAATCTTCTAGCGGAAGGTAGTGAGTCATAATAAAGACTCAAAGGTTGCGGTGCATGTCAGGGTTCTCCTAACTGTTAAATTTTCACTGTCTATCACAGAGAATTTGAATTCATATCCCAAGTGGAGAAATCTTTCAAAACTTCACTCTCACTCGTTAATCCCCAATGATGTGGTGACAAACTCATTCTTGTCACATTCCCAGTAGAGTAGTCTTGCAACTTTAATTTGATCACATCCCAATGGAGCAACCATACAAGTTAATCTCATTATTCCCTGTGGAACTATTGCAGTTTCTCGGGGAAGTATATTCTCACCGATTTCCCCTGCGGAGTTGTCATGGTTTTGATTACCCCTTTAGAATCATGTGGATTCCCAGGCCGAACCCCTTTACCACATTTTCTTTTATCCCCAATGGTTAGCTCCTTGGTACACCCGTTGCTTTGTCTCCCCCTCCCCCTCCTGCGCGGCGCCCAGTTGAGTCAAGTTCACTAGTTGGTTTGGACCCGAACTTTACTTTTCTCACCCATATTTCAATGATTTCAAATGAATTTAAATTAGGACTTCACTAGTGGCTCTTCAATACCAATCCGGATTCTCTCCTGGATCATGACCTCCTGTAACAATCTCACATCATTCACTGACACCACTTGGATGGTGTGAGATTATTGCAGGTCATATGGTCCTTTCAAGACAATTTCGTGAAAGATTTGGTATAAAAAGGGTCTTATTTTCACCCCCCCAAATCCTTAGTCTCCAGTTTTCGACAACATTTAGCCGAAGAGGCCCCATTTTCACTATCATTTTACCTCGTTACATCAATACATTTGAGTTGGGTATTGAGTTTTGCTCACCCTGAGGACCTAAAGTGTCCAAGGATCACATTTTTTTACTTTCTATTGTTCCAGAACAGTCAAAAAGGGGTATTATGCAGACATCTCATTTTGTCACCCCAAAGCAAAATCAGATAATTATGGTACCACTATGTTCCAAATTAAAGTAAGACCCATTATTTATAGCTCTGGGAGGTTCCTCAACCCCCCCCCCCCCAAACCTTTGTGGCGCAACACAGTGTTCGGCGCGCATCCAACGCCCAAAAATGTCTTCGGCTACGTGCCACTGCCTTGGGCTCCATGCCAAGACGTTTTTGGCCGTTGGATACGCTCCAAATATTGTGTTGCGCCACAAAGGAGTTCAATCCAAATAATATTCCAAATCTTTATATTGTTTAAGGTTTCCTTAAATATCTAAAAATGTGTTGCGAAAATCATGGAAAATGGCATGCATAGAAAACACAACCCAAACCCCCAAAGAAATAATTAAGTCCCAGCATGATACAATCTTAAGCCTCCGGTGCTCTCATAGGGAATTATCTAGATATATCAGCTAACCAGGTGTTGGCCCAGTCAGGGTAAACTGAAATGCTTGACCCAATTGGTCATTGGTGAACCCTTAACCTTTCACGTCCTCATATAGGTTTTTGGATGAGCCCTTGGATCTCCAGTTCCTTTGATTTTATCAAATTTTCAGTTAAACCCCTCTAATAAGGTAGCCTTCGGAAAGAAACACAAAACCCTTCAGAATCTATGTTTTGTTCTTCCATTCCTTGACGATCTTAAGGAAATGTTCAAGCAATATCTGACCTTCCTCGAGAAAAACCACGGATAGAGCACATTAATTATCCCCTTCCAAAGGCTCACTCCTTAGAGGGTACGGAAAAAAATCGTCTGCAATTCCGATCTCGTATAATTCCGTGCAATACCAACTTCAGAGGGTGACACGTGTATTAATACCAATGCAATGGTCCAGATCTGATTTAAATACCTCTTCACTGATTTAATGTTTTATTAGTTGTACCAGATCTGGACCATTGTATTGGTATCAATACACGTGTTACCGCTTGAAGATGGTATTACACGGAATTGTACGAGATCGGAATTGCAGACGATTTCAACCCTAGAGGGTAGAGACTGGAGCAGAGATCCACCCCCACACCACCCCAGTCCCCAACCACCTTTGCCGGATAAACTTACAGGCTCCTTATGAAAACGCCAAATCCATTTGCTAAGAAGGGCTGTATTGAGACCTGCCGCACAGGTTAGGCTCCAATTCCTCCCTTCTTAAGGTTGCACGCGTCCTTATAACTAATTTTTGGGGTTGTCCAATGTGAGCAATGACCCACTTTCATTCTTTAAAATCAGAGTCTCAGCCACCCTCACGAGATGTGGGTCAAAATGGCCCCCATTTCTTTAATTTTGTTGTCTTAAACCCGATGACAGCTCACCATTTCATTTACTTCTTTATAAAGGAAATGGGCAATTAATCTCCCCTACCACAACTATGTTCTTGTCTGAATCTAACTTTGCCTTCCCCTTTTCAGTCTTATATTACCATCGGCCTGGACCCACCATTTAATGGAGGGCCCTCTCTCTCTCAATGGATGGTTATGGAATTAGATGAAATTTATCTCATCTTCTCCTTGAATAAAGGAGAAACCTCTTTCTTTCTTCTTTTTTTTCTAATGGAGAATCTTTAAACCCATGCATTACGGTGTCTAGCAATTTCATTGCGTATCTATTGCTTAATCAATTTTTCTCATCATTTAAGAAAGTTCAAGAAAAAAAAAAAAAAGAAAGAAAGAAAAGAAGAAGAAGATGAAAAGAGGTTTCTAGCTACATGAACTGTTCAATTCCCCACCACAAATAAGGCACCAATTAATCCAAGTCAAAACATGATCTGATGAGGATTAGATCTGTCAGTAAACAGCATAATAAAACATAGAAATTCTGCAACTGCAAATATTTTATACATAGAAACAGCCAAACACTAACCTCTGGAAGGGGAAAAAATGTAAGAAAGTGTTGATGAAAGGAAACATAAATCAAGGTTAAAACCCCTACCCACAGATAAATCTTAATTATCAGAAGTTCCTCTAGAATTAGCAGAAATATCCCCACCCCAAAGAAAAACCCAAGTAAATTTTCTAGGAAGTACGTCCGTGTTCTTCATCCACAATGGCATCATTCATATCCCAATCTCCACATCTCTTGAATTTTTAGTCCTCACTACATCTACCAACAACTCCTGCATCAAAAAACCACCATCAGAACCCATTGGAAAAATCTTTATTTTCTCTCTTCCTAATTATTATATGAGAAATTTTTCTATTTATTAGTTTTCTTGCTCACCTGTTGTGAAGCCTCGGCAAGGGGCAGCTCTTCATGAATCACCATTGATGACCCTTTTCCTTCTGCAGCTCTGTCCACAGACCCATCACTTTTATCAGCTTTCTTGGAAAGAATGTGTGACCTCTTCAGACCCAGAAGGCCTTTCCACTTGATGGAACCCTTGGGGGGCCTGTGAGATACACCATCATCACAGTCATCGTCGTGGATGAGGAGCTCATCCCTCAATGTCATCTTTTGAAACTGGTTGGTGCAGTTATCCTGCTTGAAGGGCAACAACCTGCCCTTGAAGAAGAGCTCATCTGCTGTCATCATGGAGTAATTGGTGACAGAGAATTCAAAGTCGGATGAGGAGGCCGCAGCTGCAGGTGCTGCTTCTCTGGAGTTGCATTCATACTTGATCATTTGTTGGGCTTGGGCATGGGCATCCACAAAATCATTTGAGAAGGAGATTCTTGGGCTCATGGGAGCATAGAGACCTGGTTGGTGCTCTGTATTGAACATGTCTAAGCATGCCATAGCAAGAACCCAAGATCTACTACCACTGGATGCTTATATTTAAACATGTTGAGAAGTGGAGCTGGAGTTTGTATTTATATATATTATAAAAATGTGACTAGGGTTTGAATGAATATTTTATTTATGTATGTTATGTCATGTGATGCTATGTGTGGCTACAGTACTGGCAACATCTTAGATACATTTGTCGTCTTTGACTCTGCCTGCAAGTGCAACTCTGCAACTCTGCAACTGCGCAACAGCAACACCTTTTTTTCATCCCCTAAGTAAAAAAATAAAAGTTGATGAAGAATGGAAACAGTGCTAATAGTTTCTATACAAGTACAGTGTCTTGTGTATTTTATGTGTATTTTTATGGTGGATAGGATTAGATTACAGAAACATTGTCCCTTGTTGAATTTCAGAAGCATTTGCATTCTTTATGCCAGTATTTTGATGTTCACAAAGCAATCTTGTCTTCCAAGTCCCAATCCATTGCTGGGGAACAATGTCTTATATTCCGTTGTTAGAATAAGTGGCTGATGCAGTACCCTTGTGATGTAAAAACTTTTAAGCTACATGGATATTTCGATAAATTACCAGTATATATAGGGTTTCATTATATATTTGTACAGATCAAAAGTTTTGTTTTTTGGTAATTAATCTGAGAGAGGTGTGACGGTGAATGGTTATAATTAGTTGTAACTCCATTCTCCATTGATAGCGAAATAGATCTCTCATCTTACAATGAACATAGATAATCTTGTCAAACTATATAAATCTTTGTATTTGCATCACGGGGTTGTTTGTTTGTCATTTCCATCCCTTTCTGCATCTTTTTATATACTTGTTTTTTTCCCCCAGGACTCTTTCAGATTAATGAAGAGCAAGTGTTACAGCATTATCATGGATGACCCTAGTCCTCAATGTATGTTTGTCTGTCAACTAGTTTGCATCCATTATGGATTCATGCATTGGACAGAGAGTCATGAATGTATAATTTCCTTTCTTTTGAGCCTATGAACCAATGGGTGGATGAGCAGTAGTTAACATTTATGGAGGCATGAAATGGAAGATATGAATAGCAAGCTGGGTAATCCAGATCAAAGCAGGGTAGGTTTAAGGGGGGAGAGGTACTGGGTTGTAAGTCAGTGTTCGCAGATTCTATTGCTGGCATAGAAAGCTACAGGAGTAAATTAAGAGGCTGGGTACTGGGTCTGTGTACTAGGAGGGCAAGTTTAAAATCTCTCTCTCTCTCTCTCTCTCTCTCTCTCTCTCCCAAAAGATAGAATAAAGAAAGGGCTCTTCTCTGTCCCAAGACCTTCACTCTTGGGGTTCAGTATTGGAGACTGTAGACACAGAAGAGGAGGGAGGACATGCATTGGCTTAGTTGACCGAGCTTTGACCTGTAAGTTTATTAGCAGTGAATGAGCTGGCGATGCCGACGGATCGATGGGACCACGTGATTAGAGAGTTTCAAGTCCTTTGTATCACCACCTCCTTCCCTCTCTGCTTTTTTTTTTTTCTTTTTTCTTTTTTCAAATAAGAAAAGAAGTTAATTTTTTTTTCTTTCAATCTCTCCCCATCCTTTTACGGCTTTGGATTTGTTTTCTGGATGGAAGCACGTGGGCACGTGCAGGGCTTCCACTCTTCTCCTTCCCCCCATTTAGGTGGTGGGTCAGGACTCTCAGGTACTCTTTTAAGGGTCTTTCCCCCTGCAACCCAATTCCAAGAATGCCACTGTATTGTTCCTTTTCTAAGTAAAAATTTACCTTTTAAAATGGTGAAAAGGATCACTAGAGGTTAAAATATTCAGTAATTTCAGAAGAAAAGGAAGAAACAAAGAAATTACCGTCAAATATTATCCTAACTAAAGGAAGCATTATGATAGGTTAAAGCATGGATGTAGACCAACTGTTCTGAAAAAAATTAACTCTTGAGGTTGGACTTAGCAAGTCTGTTGGTCAATCTTTCTCCTGGTCTTAGACACCGAAAGCTGCGGATTTAAAGACAAAAACTTAGGGTCTAGGGGCTTAAGCTTGACCGAACAACTAGTTTGATTCTGTCATTGACTCCGCCCAAAAAAAATAAAAAATAAAAAAAATAAAGAATACTTAGATTTTTCTGGAATCTTAAAAGATGAGAAAGGGGTGAAAAACCAGCCCCAAGGAAAGTTCCTTGTATGTAAGACAAATTTTCCAAGTTTCTGATACGTACTGTTAGAATTATGCATTCAATGAAAAAATGGTCAAGAAAAAACCTTTTAGGGTTTTTTTTTTTTCCTTTTTTTCTTTTTTTCCACCTTTCCCCTTAGCTGGAACTTGGAAATACTAAGCTTACTTCGTTTAATGACTCCCATGGATGGTGGGTGAACCCTCCTCCACCGGTGGAGAAAACCTCCCCCCTCCCCTCTTCAAAAAAAATGAAATGGAGATAGTAAGGTCCTTTGTTGATAAGAGAAAGTTTTCCCTTACAGGCTGTGAAAGATGATAGAAAATAAATACAGAACTATTCATGAAGATTGATAAGCATGCATGATAAACACTACAAAGACACGTTTTAGGCATACCTGAATCTATGACTGAAGAATAAAAACTCCTCAAAGTCTTCTCATATGCTCCTCGTGTCAATCTGATCAATGTTGGTCTGGTATACCCTGTTTCCCTTTTGCTTTAGGTCATTAGCCACACTTAATGGGTTAGTAATAATTATATATAGGGGTGAGGGTAGGGACCAACCCTACAATAAAATTAGGGTTTCCTCCCTATTAAGGAAACAATACCTTAGGTCCACACATGGTAATAAATATTTCATACCATTAAGGTGTGCTGATAGAATCCAATATCTCCATAGAGATCACTTACCAATAATATTAGATTCTTTCTGCTTACCCCATCTATAGTCAACACCACTAAATTGGTTTTAGAAACAAATCTTGGACTATGCTAGCCCACATAATTGAAAATCTTACAATCTCCCACTTGGGTAGCATATGTCACAAGTTTTAGATTTTAAAATTTATTTAAAATGACTCTCTAGTTTAGATAAACTGAATGTGACCACAAACAAAACAGTGTCGAATGGAGTGCACCTTAAGCCAAATGCCTTGGTCAGAATGAAAATTACAAACACCCAACCTTATTGATCATCATATCTAAAGCGATATGAGACCAAACACGTCAAAGTGTTTATAACATCACTGACTTGGGTTGAACAGTATGAAAGTGTGGTATGAAAATAACATGCAATAGTGATCATCATGTCTATTTTCAAATTGGTCCTGGCTCGAAAACCAAATGAGCCCTATAAGACAGATACCGAAAGTCTCATTAATTACAAGCGTCTCCCAAACGCTCAAGCTTCAATCAAAGAAGTTCATTAGAACTGGGTACGGATGTCCCAAAACATTAGCACTATACTTCAATCAAACGAGGCTTTGCTAGCGACTGGATGTGTGTGTATTGACTGGAACCTCAGATACCAAATGAGGTAAATACACCACATATAACCTCAATTTTCTGTAGAAGGCAAATAAATAAGTGTATACACGTAAACAAATGGCCATAATAAAAATGCATATATATTCTTGAGAACAATAATAATGCATCATATATATAAAATAAAACTAAAAGTCAAATGCGACCATATTGAGCAAAACTCTCACTAATAAAATGCATCAAAAGAACTAACAAGTCCCATATTAGTGACATGCTCTTGAAAGACTTTTGGAGTCAAACCCTTAGTAAGAAGATCTGCAATCATGTTTTCTATAGCAATCTATTCCATTGTAATCTGTGACTCTTGAACTTTCTCTCTGACAAAAAAATACTTAATGTCAATGTGTTTAGAGCCTGAAGTACTTTTACTATTATAAGAGAAACGAACCGCAGTGGAATTATCATAGAACATCCTCAATGGTTTAGATATAGAGTCAACAATCTGTAGCCCTGACATAAAATTCCTTAACCATAAAGCTTGAACAGTGGCTTCATAACACGCCGCATACTCTGCCTGCATAGTAAAAGATGCAGTGAGTGTCTGCTTGACACTCTTCCAAGATATAGCCCCACCTACCATTATAAAAACATATCCAGAAATAGACTTGAGGTCATCTAGACATCCAGCAAAATCTGCATCAATGTAGCCGACTACATCAAGTGAATTGGTTCTTCTATAAGTTAGCATAAAATCCTTAGTGCCCTACAAATATCTCATCACATTCTTAGCAGCTACCCAATGCACTTCACCAGGGTTGCTCAAATATCTCCCAAGTACACTAATAACATAGGTATCGTCAGGCCGTGTACAAACTTGAGCATACATCAAACTACCAACAACAGATGCATAAGGTATGTTCTTCATCTGATTGTGCTCCAATTCTGTCTGTGGACATTGAGACTTGCCAAATTTGCCCTCTTTTACAACTGGAGTCTTACTAGGGAAACATGCTAACATATTAAACCTTTTTAATACCCTCTCAATATAACATTTTTGAGACAAACCAAGAACATCACAAGACCTATCACGATGAATCTCAATGCCCAAAACATAAGAGGCTTCACCAAGATCCTTCATATCAAAGTGACTTGATAATAATCGTTTTGTCTCATGCAAAAGATCAATATTATTGCTGGCAAGAAGAATATCATCAACATAAAGCACAAGGAAAATAAATTTACTCCCACTGATCTTCAGATAAATACACTGGTCTACAAGATTTTCTTTGAAACCACAAGAAGTGACAACTTCATCGAACTTAAGATACCACTGTCTAGATGCCTGTTTCAAACCATAAATAGATTTCTTGAGTTTGCACACAAGGTGCTCTGTATCAACTTGCCTGAAGCCAAGGGGTTGATGCATGTAAACATCCTCTTCAAGATCTCCATTTAGGAAAGCTGTTTTGACATAAATCTGATGAAATTCCAAATTAAAATGTACTACTAAAGCCATGATGATTCTGAAAGAATCTTTTGTCGAGACTGGTGAGAATGTTTCTTTGTAATCTATGCCCTCTCTCTGGCTGAAGCCTTTTGCTACAAGTCTGGCCTTGTAACACCCAACTTCACCTTTAGAGTTCCGTTTGGTCTTGAAAATCCATTTACAACCAATCAGTCTACATCCTTTTGGTAATTCAACCGAATCCCAAACATCATTAACAGACATGGAATTCAATTCATCTTGCATGGCAACCATCCACATTGATGAATTGGGATCATTGGCAGCCTGGTCAAAACAGATTGGATCTGAATCCAAAGTAATATCAAATTCATGTTCTTGTAAATAAACAACATAGTCATCAGATATGGCAGGCCTATGAATTCTCTCTGATTTCCTCAAGGGAACATCAGTAGCAATATAGTCCTGAATCTCATCAACAACAGGGGGTGCAGGCTCAACCACTATAGGTTGCACAAATTCTTGAGTGGGGACAATCTCTTGTTTAATGTGAGGCTGCAATACAGTAGATGGCAGTGTCACAGGCATAGGTACAAGAAGACGTTCCTCCTCAAAAATAAAGTTATGTGGTTGAGCAGACTGAAAATCTAGATCATCCTCAAAGAAAACTGCCCGATTTGATTCTACTACTCTAGTAGAATGTGTAGGACAATCTATATCCTCTTGATCTTTCAGAATAACTAATAAAATGACCACTAATGGTCCTTGGATCAAGCTTCCTCATTTGAGAATTGTAAGGTTTCACCTCTGTAGCACATCCCTATATATGAAAATGAGATAAATTTAGCTTCTTACAAGTCCACAATTCATAGGGAGTTCTGGGAACAAACTTGCTAGGCACTTTATTCAAAATATATATTGTTGTTTTCAAAGCATCCCCCTAGAAGAAATCAGGTAAAGTTGAATTACGTATCATGCTTCTCACCATATCCATAAGGGTACAGTTTCTCCTTTCAGCCACCCCATTCTGCTCAGGTGAACCAGGCATAGTGTACTGAGCATCAATACCACATTCTTGTAAGAATCTGGCAATGGTCCAGGGTTACGCCCAATTTCATCATATCTACCATAAAACTCTTCACCTCGATCCGATCTCACACTTTTTATCTTCTTTTCCCTTTTAAGTTCTACCTCTGCTTTAAAAACTTTGAAGGCATCTAAGGATTCAGATTTTTCTTGAATAAGGTAAATAAAACCAAAACGAAAAAAATCATCTATGAAAGTAATAAAATATATGTATCCAACCATGGTAGTAGGAGTGAATGGACCACAAATATCAGTATAAATCAGCTCCAATGCTTCATCCTTCCTGGTTGCACCTTTCTTTTTAGCTCTAGTGTGTTTCCCCTTAATGCAATCAATACAAATTCCAAAATCTGAAAAATCCAATTAAGGAAGTGTACCATCCTTAATCAATCGTTCTATCCTCTGTTTAAAAATATGTCCTAAACTTTTATGCCATAACATAGAAGAATTTTCATCAAATCTAGCACGTTTAGGATTTGTAACCACATAATTTACAGTAGAAGAAGTGTTGGCATATTTGGAAGAACTAATATCCAAATCAAATTATAAAGACCATCACATAACAAGGTTGATCCAACCATAAGAGAATCAGAATAGAGAGTAAGTTTTCTATTTCCAATATTAAAAGTGTAACCACAACTGTCAAGTTTAGATACCGAAACATGTTTTTGTCTAAACGATGGCACATAAACCACATCATTCAAATCTAAAACAAAACTAGTGGATAAAAGTAATCTAACTACTCCTATGAATTCAACTTTGGTCTTCTCTTCATTCCCCATGTAGATCATCATCTCTCCTCACTTGTTTTCCTCCTGCTTCTTAACTCCTGCAAACAATTAGTGATGTGAATAGTTGCTCCAGTATCAATCCACCACGAATCAGGGGAAACATCTATTAAATTTGATTTAAGACACACTAGAGGTAAAGATGTACCTTTCTTTTCAAGCCATTTCTTATAGCCATAGCATTCTGTCTTCATGTGTCCATCCTTTTTGTTGAAGAAACACTTTCCCTTAAAAGCCTTAGTCTTTGGTTTCAGATTCTGATTAATTTTTTGTTCTATTTTTTCTGATTTTTGTTGTTTGTTGCCTTTCCAATTTTTCTTGAATTTCTTCTTACCCCCATTATTGGAAACAAAATAAGCAGAATTAAATTTTTCCTTCTTCTTTCTTTCCTCTTCCTGTACCAATATGGAAGTCATGTCCTTAAGATTCCACTTCAATTTTTATGCATTATAGGAGGTCTTAAGAGTATCAAACGATGATGGAAGCGATTGCATTATTTGCCACACAAGGAAAGAATCAGATATCTTCACTTCCATCTCGCCCAATGTGGCAGCATAATTGGTCATTTTCATAATGTGATCATGTACTCCACTTGTGCCATCATATCGAGTGGATGATAACCACTCTAAATATGTTCCTTTCTCAGCCTTATCAAATTTGGTAAACTTTGTATTAACGGCTGCAAGGAAATCCTTAGCATTTTCTTTCGAAGGCACACTCTTCTTAATAGTCTTGTCCATAGTATGCTTCATAACAATCAGGCACAATCTGTTGGACTCCTCCCACTTTTCATAGAGTGCTTTTGCATTAGCATCACTCTCAGTTGTGGGCTCGGGGGGCTTATCAATTCTCAGGGCATAATCGAGTCTCATGATTACAAGAGACACAGTAAGAGAGTCTATCCACTCCTCAAAATTGGAACCATTCAGAACTTTGATGGAAGACAATTGGGAAGTCATAGCTAGCAATAATAATTACCAAAATTTTATCAAAACATACAATATGCAATAACCAAAAGCATATTAATATCCCAATAATATAATGAAAACTAACTAATTAGGGCTTATTAATCAGATTTATCCCAGTACCAATTTTAACAACTTTATGAAAAACACAACTGGGAAAAGATTCGGCATCATTGGGGTCACATCTGTGGTGGCAAGATCGCCCAACATGTAGTGAAATCTTTTACATGTAAGGCGAGACGTCAAAAAACAACACCATATTGTAGATTCTGTCACTTGTGGTGGTAAGATGAGAACCTCCAAAATAGTGAAACTCAAAACGTCACTCTCACACCATTAAGCAAAATCGACCAAACGAAGACTCACCTGTGTTGGTAAGAGCACATCATTCGTCATATAGCTTTCTTGACTGCAATCCATCCGAATGGTCTATAGTGATTCCGCATCTTTAGGAACTAGCCCACTAAGTGGAAGTCTAATCTCTGAAATTACGAAAACCCTATAGACCTGGATTGCTACTGTATACCCATTATATATATATATATATATATTTTTTTTTTTTTATAAGTCAATAACCAACACTTTAATGGTAGGGAACATGGGACATAACCATGCTCAAATCACATGACCCCATCATGAACTATGACATGTCAACAGAATCCAAAAGCAGAAGTGAAAACAAATTGGGTTACCTTTATATTATTTCTATGATTTCAGTTCTTTAAAAAAAAAAATTAAACCTTATTTGTACGTTTCCTTCAAACAGGAACACGACTCAAAGATCCTCTTTACTTATTTATTAATATAGAAGGGAATCTCCTTCTTCCCAAAAAAAAAAATCAGAGAAAACTCAGAAATCCCCACCGCTCATGGCAGCCAAGACACCGCTGCCGCCAACCCCTAACCTTTAATTAAAACAATAATATCACCAAAAAATGACGTTGGTCAAAAATCAAGATGAAAAGTCTTGCTGGTTTGAAGAACTGTACACAACAGACAAACTAATTGGCTGTCGGTCCTAACACTCTCGGCGGAGGGAAATCTCAAACCAAAAAAAAAATATATATATATATATATCCCAATATAATGGTTTTAGAAATTTTGATAAAATTGCATCCCATTGATCTATCTTGAACAGGCTTTAATACCATTGATAGAAAATAAATACGGAATGATTCATGAAGATCGATAAGCATGCATGGTAAACACTACAAAGATACGTTTTAGGCATATCTGAATCCATGACTGAAGAATAAGAACTCCTCAAAGTCTTCTTCTATGCTCCTCGTGTCAATCCGATCAATGTTAGTCTGGTCTACCCTCTTTCTCTTTTGCTTTAGGTCATTAGCCACACTTAATGGGTCAATGATAACTATATATAGGGATGAGAGTAGGGACCAACCTACAATAAAATTAGGGTTTCTTCCCTATTAAGAAAACAATACCTTAGGTCCACACATGGTAATAAATATTTCATACCATTAAGGTGTGCTAATAGAATCCAATATCTCCATAGAGATCACTTACCAATAATATTATATTCTTTCTACTTACTCCATCTATAGTCAACACCACTAAACCGATTTTAGAAACAAATCTTGGACTATGCTAGTCCACATAATTGGAAATCTTACCAACCCTACAATAAAATTAGGGTTTCCTCCCCTTTTTTTTTTTATCTTTCCCCTTAGCTGGAACTTGAAAATACTGAGCTTACTTTGTTTAATGACTCCCACGGATGGTGGGTGAACCCTCCTCCACCGGTGGAGAAAACCTCCCCCCATCCCCTCTTCAAAAAAAATGAAATGGAGATAGTAAGGTCCTTTGTTGATAGGAGAAAGTTTTCCCTTACAGGTGGTGAAAGATTCACTCACAAATTTAGGTCATTATCATCCCCTTATGTGTTGAAGGTCCAAAATACTCTTCACTTCACTTTTCTTGACACCCATCTAAGTCATGGTGGCTAATAGTGAAGGAATTCCCCTCTCACCATGGTTTAAGGAAAACTCAGCCTTTGTTAATACATGATTAAATCTTTTAACTAGGGTGAATCTTAATTTACCTGAAAGATATGTTTGTCACTCAAAAAAGAAGACATTGTTGTTTGTGAAAATAGGGTATACCAAAAATTCAAAATTTCAAAGCACTTATTTATGCTTAATTGTTATCACCCCGACCTCAATTCATTCTTATTCGCTCATGAAAAGGAGCAATCTAATAAAAGTGAGGTAATACCATAATATGCAATTCTGCATAGATCCTTTTAGTTATAAAATTAAGAGTTTACATTGGGTTGAACTTTTGATAACAATCCTGATTTTGCTACATGGTAGTTCATATGGGGAAAGACATGCATGGATTAAGCATTTGTATCAAATATGACCTTGAACAGAACTGATTAGAGGGCAAGGATCTATGTAGTCAGTCACATTCAATTGGGATAAGATTGATTTGTAGTCATAGTAGGCAATTCCTATGTGGATGAAAATTTATAGACAAAAGGATCCCAAGAGAATGTAATCCATGAGTTCAGCATGCATCAAGGCCCAGCGTAATCTAGTCGATCACCCAACCGTTCCGATCAACCACCAAACTTGCTTTTAGTGTCCAGATTTACCAGAATGCTAAGAAATCTTCTTTGATGAAATGTTTATCAATTTCCATTGTCTTTTCTTCTAGTATTTTTTGTAACAAGTACTCTATATATTTTAGTTACTATATTTCTTATTTTCTATTTTAGTTTATTTCTTTCCTTGTAATTCAATCTCGGCCATAGAACTTTAAAAGTAGAGTTTGAGATCCTATAGCTTTATTATATAAATAAGTGAAAAGATTTGATAAATGGAGTAATGCAAGAAGATTATTATTAATGAATTGGCCATAGAAGGAAATTCTTTCTCTCTTTTATTTTCCCCTAAAACTTGGAAGAGTTTCAATTTATCAAGTTTTAAAGAGCTTAAGCCAAGCATGAAACTGTTAGGGGTACGATGTCTTGTATTTTGGTAAATCAGTTTCCCTATATATTTGCTATGGAGTAATGTATTCTTTGTAATTAAAGAGACACACGACCACGAGTCGTTGTAACCCTGTTCTCCTTTAATAGCGAAGTAGATCTCATCTCATCATGGATGTAGGTAATCTTATTGAACCACGTAAATCATTGCATTTTGCAATTATTTGCCTATGAATTTCATTTATTTCTGCATCATTTTAGGTTTTTGTTTCTATAAATTGGTATCAGAGCTTTCAGGTATTCTATTTTCTGATGTTCGTTATCATGATAGCAAGAAAGGGCTCAAGCATCAAGTATCACATTAAGAGGTTCAATGAAAATAACAACTTCACCTCTAGTTGCGAGGGATGAAAAATCTTTTAATACAATAGGATTTGAAGAAGACTATATTAAGAAATCGAAGAAATCAGAGAAAATGAGTGATGAAGACTCGGAAAAGATGGAGGAGGATGATGCCCAAGCGTCATCCATTTCAATCTATTAGATAACACCATATAATATGTGGTGAATCTTGAATCAATATCAAAGATATGGGCAAAACTCGAAAGTATCTACATGACGTAAAGTAATCCCTAACGAACAAGTTATTCGTGAATAGACAGTTGTATTCTCTATAAAAAGAAAAAGACTATGATTTATTAGAACATCTCAACACTTTCAATCAGATCATCATAAGTCAACTTGCAAGCTTGGAGGTTTCAATTGAGGATGAAAACAAAGTCTTATTGTTGGTATTGTCACTTCCAGTATCAAATGATCACTTAATGATGACTCTGTTGTACAAGAATGAAAACCTTGAGAAACATCAAGTCACAGTTCCCCTTATGTCCAATGAAACAAGGAAGAAGGCCAATAATGCTAAATCTCAAGGAGAAAGAAAGGAGGAGACCAAATTAAAAGAGATCAGGAGGATTCGATTGAAATCAGAAAGAGGAAAGACTTCACCCTCTCTATTCATTTTTTTTCTCTCTTAAAAAAAATTAAAAAATTAAAAAAAAAATTAAAGGGAATAAGGGAGGCAGTCTTTTCAAAAGCAGCTAAAAGTATAAAACTCCATAAGTATCAAAAATATTTTTTAAAATAAAAGTGAAACTGATCAACGTGAATCAATTTCATAAAAAAAAAAAAAAAAATTCAACGTGAATCATATTTAACTTCTTCTTTTTCTTTTTCTTTTTCTTTTTTTTTTTTTTTTTTTTTTTTTTTGTGAATAATCGTTAAGGTGATGAGATAGAATTATGGAGCAGGTAGGAATCCACCAAAACCAAAACAAACAAAGAAGCAATTAGTAGGACATGTTTGGGATTGACTACTGCAGTTGGAGAAGAGACTTGTGGAATTAAGATCTGAGGGGAGAGATTGGATTGGGTTGGGGTTGTCTTGTTTGTTCTTGAAGTCTATATATGAAAAAGGCACCATTATCACACTCCACATGTGGCTTACCCTTTTTCAGGGGAGATCAGGTGGGCGGCCGAATGGGCTGCAACCAAGTTGTGAATCCTTTGGTTATTCTCTAGAAATAGAGATAGAGATAGAGCTGTTAGAGGCCAGTCAACAGTGAAGGAAGGCTTGGTCCAAGTGTGTGTTCTCTCTTTTTGTTCCCTAACTTGTTAGCAAGACTAATTTTTTTTCTTCTCTAATTCTAAACTAACATGTCTTAAATTCTTTAATATGCGCAGTTCATGGCTCTTTTTCCAATGTTGGATCAGAAGAAACAAAGCTTTGTTGCTACAAATTAAAAATTAGGGTTACTTGCAACTTATTACCTTTATTATATCTTCTCCCCTTGTTCAAAGGGCTTGGGAATCTCCTTCATTCGGTGATTAGTATCAGTACCCACTTTGTAATCTATGTTTTTATTCCACCAAATGATGAATCTCTCTCTCTCTCTCTCTCTCTCTCTCTCTCTCTCTCTCTCTCTCTCTCTCTCTCTCTCTCTCTCTCTCTCTCATAATTAAGTTGGTCATTGCACATGGTGAAGGGGTTTATATTAGTTCATTCACGGAAAAAGCATGCAATTAGCCATCCAATCAACCACATTCTCCTTCTCATTGAAGAAAAAAAAAAGGAGCCCCTCATTGGTAAATCCATTAATTACTATATACATAAAAGAGAGAAGAGGGGTGTATTGTTGTCGTCTATGGTCATCAGATGATATTGAAAAAAAAAAAAAAAGATGATATTTAAACTCAGGCAGCTGATACTAACCCGTCATAGAAAACACTTTGCAAAAAAAAAAAAAAAAAAGGGGGTTATTTGTGGTAACAAATGGAGTAAATATGGAATTGACGCATGATTATACTTAGTTCTATCATATGGCAGTTTAAAATGGGATTGAAACTTTATCAACAGGTAGACCTTGGTCATATGTCAAATTTCGAAAGAATTTGAATTTTTCAGATAGTAAAACAAGAAGTTTGATAAATTAGGATTACCAAGAAGGTAAACATTACTGCATGACATACAAAGGAGGGTAATGAACTATATGGAAAGACAAATAATTGATTTTGAAGTAATAATTTGACATATACTCAAACAACACCAAGGGAGCAGTAGAGTTGGGAAAGGACCTTCGCCTCAAGAAGCTTGTGTTTCTGAGTTGGACTCTTCTTACCTCCTTAGGGCAAGTCACACGGAGGTGTTTATTGCTCTTCACCAACTCTTGATGAAAGTCAAATGATTCTCATTCAACCTCGTCCATGGCCTAAATACCCGTTGTTAACAAAAAAAAGACATACCTAAATGATTCATTTAATATATATCCAATAATCAAATTTATCACATCATTCTTCCACATGAAAAAATAGAATGTTTTTTTCAACTATTCACTTGGTATTTAACTGTGCACCATAATTCTAAATCCAAAAAAAATTGGAACTCCAAAATGTTATACTTCTTGTCTTTTACTAATCCCTGTAGTCTAAATTCCAAATTTTATCTCATGGGCGTAACCATTCAATTTACCCCCCACCCCACAAGGCTACAACCCCACAAAAATACGAAAGAAGAGAAAAGGAAAAGAAAACATCAGTGCACCAAGTACGTCAGAACTCAGAACCATAAGAAAACAAGCCATACAAGAACGTATAACCCCTCCCTGCAAGCTTTTCACCTTCACGTGGAGTTAAAAAGAAAAACTTTAAAGGTGAGAGTGGCTGAACCTGGCAAGTGGGAAAGGGACAAAGGGTATTTCACTTTTTTTCTTATGATAAGAGGTGTGTGTTTCACAATATGAAGTACCCATTCATTTGCTGTGTATCTACTACTATTCAGTATACAGCAAGGCAGCAACGTACCCTTGTCCCCATCTAACTACACCTTTCAAACTTCAAAAGCCTTTCAGGATCCTATTGGTAAGGCCTAAGGGAGTAAGGGATACATACTTTCTTGTCCAACCCTAACTTCGGTTCCCATTGAAGTTCCATTGTGAGAGAAATTAAAGAAAGAACAATTCAGCGCACGAGACTCTTGCTACTGTAAAGCTTGGGAGGGTAAATGTACGTAGACTTATCCTCTACAAGAGGTTGTTTTCAAGATTTGAACATGTGACAAACATTAGTACACTAGAAAAACATAAAAATGTTTTTTTTTTTTTTTTTGTAAGAGAGTTCTCTCTGAGCTACCAATCAATATCGAGGAGCACACCAAATGAAGTGTGATGGAATAATTTCATATATAGAAGGGTACTGAAGTCATTTCATATGAGAGAGAGAGAGCGCTAGAGAGAGAGAGAGAGAGAGAGAGAGAGAGAAAGCACTATCATAACTCCATTTGGTGGTAATGAGAACCTTTTCTGTTAGAACAAACTCCAAAAAAAGCCCGAATAGAAAAATAAACAGACTCACACAAGACACAGAGATTTAACGTGGTTCACACACCGACGAATGTGAAGATGATTCACTATGTGATAAACAGAAAGATTATAATGGAGATCTCTCAAGAACACCCAAACTCACAGCAAGAACTCTCACCCAGAAACCCTAACACGAAAACCCCAAATCTCTTGTTTCCCTTACTTATACAACAAGACATCATAACATATAAATACTCGTCCAAGTTGGATCAATCCACTTAAGTCAATTCTCCAAGACATCTTTTTAAGGATTGTTGGCTTCTTTCTTTACGGGGGCGTCGCATTCTAAGTAGGAATCACATGCCAAATGATATACTTGTTCAGGATCTTGTTACCCACCCTTTAAAACACTAGAATTTAAGTCTCATCCACTCTCATTTCTCTGAAGTTGAAGCCAAAGCTATTGCCCAAATTCTTTTGCCTGTCTCTCCTAGAGAGGATTTTTGGATTTGGAATTTCAATCGATCTAGTGTGTTTACTGTTAGATCTGCCTATTTTTTTGCTTTGTCTTCAACTTTTCAGGCTTCTTCATCTCAAGGCCCTTTTTGGAAACATTTTTGGAAGTTAAAACTGATTCCTAAGGTTAAATTTTTTGTGTGGAGATGCTGTAATAGTGTTATTGTTGTGAAGCAGCTTCTAGCAAGGCGTAATCTGGTGCCTTCTTCTATCTGTCCTTTATGTTCAAGAGTTGATGAATTAGTAGTTCATACATTATTCCAATGTTCTTTTGCCTCGACAGTATGGTTAGTATCCCCATTATGTTTTGATACATCTTGCTTTTCTAGTGAGAGCTTTAAGGATTGGCTAAACTTTCTCTTTGTTCGTTATAAGAATATTCCTAACTTGGTAGATTTTAATCTCATTTGGTCATCTACTTTGTGGCAGATTTGAAAGGGTACAATTGTATTGGAGCTGTTAGCCATGAAGAGACAACTTTTTCTCATCGAGAAAGCAATATGGTGCCCAATGTAATTGCTATGTCTGATTTTTCTTCTCCTCCTGTGGACCATTTTATTTTAACCACTGATGGTGCCTAGAGATCCTCTTTGTGCAAAGGCGGGCGTGGTGCTATTATTACAACATCAGCGGGTGGTTTTGTCGCTGCTAACTGTAGAGCAGGGATTAGTTTTTTCAGTAGTTGAAGCAGTAAGGGATGGGATCCTCTTGGCCAAATTCTTAGGCATTAACTCTGTTGTTATTTGTAGTGATTGCATAGCTGTAATTTTTGCTTGTAAAAGGCTTCCTTCTTCCCTTGATTGGGCTAGCCTGTTGATAGTCAAAGACATTTTAGTGTTGTTAGAGTCGTTTTGTTTTGTTCTCTTCAAATTTTTGCCTTGCACTTACAATAGAGGGGCACATTGTTTAGCTCAGGGAGCTGTTAGGTTTGGTCTTTTTAGATCTTGCTTTGTGTCATGTAAACCATGTTTCTGTGGGAAAGTGTTTCACCTTCTCTGATTTTGCTTAATAAAGTGTTTGTTTCCGATTAAAAAAAAAAATCCACTTAAGTTGTACCGAAACCAAGCCTCTATTACCATCAGACGACCACCAAAATATGTCGGAGCAAGGTCAATCTTCGGGTCAAGAATCCAACACACTCAACACTTTCCCTTTTCATAATTGAGCTAATCGGTCCTCATTGATTAAGTATGGAAACATTTTTGTTTGGTCAGTCAGCTATTGTTCCATAATCGAACTATAACCAGGTTATAAACAAGCTAATTGGTATAACTTACAAGTGGAACATAAATAGACTAACCGAGCTATACATAGATTGACCGGCAAAAAACAACCTAAAAATTATTGGGTAACAATATCAATCAATTTCAATCAGACGTCTGTCAGGTTCCAACCAAAACCCTAGAATGACCAGTCCATAAGCAGGCTAAGCCTAACATTAGACAATCTACTGACCAATCAATCCAAGGCTTTAACCATCAATCCGATGTCAAGCCTCAACCGATCAGTTCAAATTGGATCTAAATCCTCTCTAACAATTTTCCCTCCAATCTCCCTCTAACCAAACAGTGACATACAATTCAATACCTGATTGACTACAACTTAAGCGTATTTATGTCTAGTTGGAGAGAGTGTGGAGGAAAAATCATTGAAAAGTATCCCAATCCGTTCCAATCGAGCCTACTAGTGCTTTGACACCTACCCACCAATGCGGTTGGTAACTTTCTCAATTGGCAGCTACAAGGTCTAGGGATCAAGTCTCGCTTTCACCCGTCTGGGGTTTGGACAGTGTTTTAGTAATCAATATCAGATCCGCTGATATCCATATCGGCCTACACCAATACCGGATCGGTGTTACCATTTTTTTTTTTTGGGGGGGTGGGCCTGGGGCACAAAATAGTGGGAAAAAAAAAAGAGTATCAACATCTTGGGGCAAAATGGTTGGATCCGACTGATACCATATTAGTATCGGTATTGGAATCAGCCAGCCGATACCCAATCCGTTACCGTGTACTAAATTAGGAAAGTAGGAATTGTCTGCCACATGGGAGGATTCATTTTTGTTTCTGTCCAGTGCCCAAGGAACTAAAAACACTACTTTTACGTAAACATTTCATTTGGACAATTGAACATGTGGATGCTGTATTGTAACGTCTTTTTATGAGATGTTCATCATCAGAACAACAAATCCAGAGAATAGTTTAACACAACTGACCAAATAGGTCGGTGGATCTTATTCCCTGATTAGAAGAATTAAAATGAAATAAGAGATGGTGCTACAAACTGCCAAAAAAATTTACATAAAATCATCATCATTATGTTCTTCAGAACCACCAGACAATCTTTTGAGGGGTAAATGATTACCAATAGAAGGTTTAAGCTTCAATGGTATACGAGTTGTTTCTTTCAGAGATGTTCTAATCACTTTCGTAGATGCACTCTGAAGAGGCCTGATTAGAGCAGGTGATGAGCTCTTTGTGGAGTCCTCATTTGATGAGATAGAGTGGGTTGATTGTGGAATTTGTTGACACACTAAGGGAGACTTGTAACTGTGGCTTTTCTTTGTATCAATCTGGTTTTTATGTCCTGAACTCACCTTTGATTCAACAGGTACAAGCTTTCCATCCACTTGGTTTGTGAAAACAAATGTGACCTGCAAAAACAAGAAATGTAAAGATTATGTAGTTCATTGGCAAATGATAAACAGAGAAAATGAATATATGGAAGTGCTTAAAACAGATGGCTTCTGTTGGATCTCATGTTGAAAATATGCCAAATACAATGTCCTTCACATATACATACACAAAGAACCGGGAGGGGAGAGAGGGTAAATGAAAGTCAAAGCTGAAGTAATGTAGTACAGGGCTGCGATAGCAACTGTTTAATAAATTAATATGCATACTTCCTTTAGAAGTACAGAAGAAGAGCTGTTTAAATTACCCCAGAATCCACAATTTAGACACATCAACTCCAGGGAAAGTAAATAAAACAAGACCATGAAAATTTTGAAAAGGGGCCGACAAGGATGTAAAAGAAAAATAAGAGATGAATACCAATCACTGGCTTAATTTGGTGACAGACGATTCAGAGAAGCCACAGATTAGAAACCAATTAACAACTGGTGGTCTCGAGCAGCCCAAGATAAAGTGAAACTCAATAAGCTAATACAACTTCAGGGACTCCCAAATTTTGTTTTCCATTGGAACCAGTACAATGAAAGCTAGGATCATAAATTCATATAAAAGCTATTTAAAAATGAAAAGACAAGGTCATACTGCATTAGCACCTAAATATAGTCCCTCAGTACCACAAACTCGGACAAGATGTAAATTATAATAGCAAAAACAGAAGCCAATTTGTAGATTCAGAATCATAAACAAAATGCTATCATTCATAATAGACCCATCCTTAGTTTCAAACTTCATGTTGTAGAGGAACTATAAGTAGGACCTTAAGGATTCCAAGAAGGGTGGCCACAGGGCAGGAATGGTAGGAAATATGCACCTACCCAACTGAAAATATTGCTTAGTCCTTATCCAACCCACTCCATTTTAACATGCATGGGGATCCTATTTTTACGAGCCAACTGGGAGAGGCCCCACAATTTTTCAAAAACCATACCCAAGCTTTACAAAATGGTCATACAAAACCTAAACTTTAGTAGACGGGCACCAGTTTAACCCCATCCATTGCCATCTCTAGGTAGCAATTCAAGTTGCACTAAGCAAAGGGAGAGGGATCTCTGCTCTTCACTCTATAAACACCTCATATAGTCCTTTCAAATGGTTAAATGAAATGTTCGCTTTCTCAAATGAATACTGTGTTAGGGTGATTTCTAGCTTTATGCTATTAACCCTCCTATTGTTTGCAAAAGTTCTACTTGGTGTCGATTGCAGCACAAAGAACTGATGCCTGATATCTTTTCATCTTTGCTCCTGCATGTCCTAAACCACCAATCAGTGAACCAAAAGACATTGATATTTATCCCCCCAAACTAACATCAGAACTTACTTCTCATGATTAACTTTATTTCCAGTCATCAGAACATGAAATCTTGGAAGTGCTTTTCAAGCTTAGTATCAACTTAATAATGACGGTTTTAAATTGTTAGGAGTAGCAAAAGTGCAGCCCAACCAGTGCAGCCCAACTAAGGAGTAACTAAGGGAAAAGCCCAACTAAGGAGTAACTAAGGGAAAGCTTGTTGAGGTAATTTTAACTAATGACAACCATTTCTTCCTCTTTCAAGCTTCAGACATGCAGAATTAGAATCATTTTCAGTCAATGTGCAATTTATTCTTTTGTCCAGATTATATACCTAGTGTTTCAGTGGAAATTTAAGGGTGTTCAGATTAATGCACGGTTCAGGGTTGTCAGAATTGACATAACAGTTCCTGGTTTTCTCTTCAAGACCTCTTTTACTTTTTATGTGGTGCATGCTCCTTAATGGGTTCAAATATGAATCTTTGAAAACAGGATTAATTAGATATCTAAAGGAATCCAGATAAACAGTTGCTACAGAATGATCAAAGCCGGATCTCCCTAAATCCAAACCAAACATGATCCCTTTAGAGCTCCACCCATAGATCCGGCTGCTGACAATATGTAGTTTCATTATAGGAATAAAATAACAACGTTTCATTAAAAAAGAATAGATAAATAAACTCAAGAAAACCATTTGTGGCATTTACTGTTCAATAAACTTATTGTTTCTGTTGCACTTAACAGCTCAAGCTTTGGAATAAGCAGTTGTAGCACTTATGAAGCAATGACTACGCTTTGTAGGCATGTTATACTGACATGCTTCTTAAATTAGTCAAACCCCAGGGTAAAGTTTCTGCTTGTAGCTCACCTCATCACCAGCCGAAGCTTGAAAAATAGCATCAGGCACTGACGTTGAATGAAAATGATGTCCCCAGCTTCCGAGATCCTCCTCAAGGGGGGTTCCAATCTGAAATCATAAAATCGAAACAAAAGTGTAAAAGAATTGAAAATGAAAAACATACACCCAACCACATAGATCCTCTTTTAAAAGTAGTTCCAAGCTGAAAACTGTAAATTTGAAACAAAGCACATAATAAAACTAGACCGCAAATCATGGAACGGATGACCTGTAACCAACCTGTTTCTCCGAGTCTTTTAACTTATGCAAACATCCAGCATATTCTGCAAATCCACCTATATCAGAAGCTATTTGATCAGAACGACAACATTTTGTTTTTGAGTCGCTGCTATCTTCTACCTCACTTGCATTCTCAGGAAAGTCATCTTCCCCTAAATCATGTCTGCTACAACGCATGCAGTTCATCTTTTCATGAATTTCGGATCTGCATAAAGAGTACCAGATCAAAAACTAATAATTTCAATTGATTTCACCGTAGACCCAGAGAAGGCAAGCTAAGCCCATGCCATACTCCACACTAAAATACACATGCATGTGCAGAAAAGCCACCAAATCACTCTGATAGACAAAGCATAGGGAAGCTAATGACCACAGAAAAGTAAGCATCAATTATATTTTTCCCTAGAATCTGTTCTAGTGTATTAACTTTGCACTAGATTATATAGGAGGATGATAACTTTGAAGGATCATGATAAAAGATAAATGGTATCTTTAGTAGTTTGGGTCCAGGTTTACTAGCTGTTGTCTCTAGGGATGACTCTCATCATATTTAGAAATTAGTTCTTAGCTAATTCTGTTTTCGAGTTGCAACTTTTAATGTGTTTAGGACACTTGAATCTAGCTTCTTGAGAAAGCTATTTCGTAGTTATACGCAAAGGATGCAAAAGTTTTCGGGAGAAAATCAATGACAATGAGATTCATTGCAATCAAATTCTTGCTTCTCGATCACATTTCAAGGCCCTGTGAAGGTAAGACTCCCAGGACAATTAAGAGGTGACGCTTCTTCAATGTCACAGTCAAGGTTCAAGTAAACACAATTGGCAACAGGGTCGGCCTCCGCATATTCCAATTCCAATCCTGCCAAAAGCAGAATCGGAATCGGAATCGGAATCGGAATCCGCCAATTCTACTCCGCTTCTCAAACCACGGTGGTCATAGTTCACAAGATTGGATCATCCTAGCTAATCACAATCCAACTCAGATTGGATGATCCATTGCATATACACTTGGGATCAGTTCACATCACTGCCAATCTGGATTAAGCAACCTGAAACCTTGAAGCCATATTTAGGCACCGTTTGACAACGTTCCGTTTCTGCCTTTTTTGTGTTTTCTTGTTCCTAGAAACAGAGAAACAACCTAAAAAGCGTTTGATAAAGTAGGTCCGTTTCACCCGTTTCTAGAAACATAAATCAAAATTTATGCCTATTTACAATTCTAGAAACAACTTTGTTCGTCGTTTCTAAAAATTAATTTGAGAGAAAAAAAAAGGTTGTTGTGCCCAATAAACTCTCAACTATTTAAACCTAAAAAAAGGCAACCAAACCCTCTCTCCCTTTTAGACATCCGATGATACTATTGGGTTTTTTAGTGGCATTATGTCTTAAAAAACATTTCAAGAAACAGGTTTATCAAACACCAAAAAATCTGTTTTTGTTTCCGGAAACGTGAAAAGCCATTTCTTCTATTTCTAAACACAAAAACAGCAGAAACGTTATCAAACGGTGCCTTAATGTATCCTCTATTCAATCTCAATAGTCAACTCACCCTCTCAATCTTCATCATGGCCCACAACCAGACCTCCAGCTGTTAGTCTCTCTCTTTACATTGAACTTCAATGCCTATCTCAAAGTTCAAGCTCAAAGCAATGGAAGGGATCAAGGTAAGAGAAGAGAAGATGAGATGAGAGGATGAGAGGGAGAAGAAGAAGAAGAAAAGAGAGACTGTGCAATGCCTTCAGGAGAGAATCGATTTCCCTTTCCATATTAATGCCTTTGACTTACTTGCTTATAATATGAGGAATTACATAAATATCCCCATACTAAAATAGGTAGCTTAATGAAGTAGAAGGTAAAAATACAATACAAGATAATAGCAAAGTACCCTAAATACCTTTGTTAAATGAACTCTTAACACTCAACCCCCTTTTCCCAGTGTATAGTCCCACAACTGCACCTCTTTCCTGTTCATTACTTCCCACCTTAAAACCTTTGATTGCACTAATTATCAAATCACTAGAGCTGTGCCTAGCACATTAGTCAATCCATATAGACCCTACTTCTATTAGACACCACCTGCTTAAATCAGCCTTGTCCAGCTCAATAAGGGTACTCCTAGGGTCTAGTGACTGTATGGGAAAGCAACTAGAGCCAATCTGTTGATCAGAAACGTACCCCATGGTCTTGGATTTTAGTACTCCTACTGCTACCCAATGTTTTTATTCATTATAGATTATTGATCAATATGGTATAACAATTACAGGAGTTACATCCACCTTACAAACTCACATGAAATTCTGCACCAATGAAAAATATAAAATAGAAGTTAAAGAGACTTTTTCCTTGGCCATCAGAAAAATCCCAAACTCTTAACATCTATGGAGAACAACCCAGATAGTTAATGCTGCAGGCAGCTGCCCACCTTCATGAGTGCAAGATTGGCTCCCAAATCAAGACTACATTTGAGCTAAGGTGGCCTACACTTGGACCACATTACACATGTCCAACCAACCATGCAGTGGAAAGGAAACTTTCCTTCTACATAAATTTTTATAGTTCTGATATTCAACTAAAAAATTTCTTGCCTCCGTTTTTCTCCTGATAAAAACCCCAAAAATTTTAAACCACCAAGAATACATTTAAAGCGATGCCTTCTTATGGCTCTGTTGTTCTCCGTGTAAATTGAGAAATTGAGAAGATTTCAAAAGGCTATCCTCATAGTTCATTGAGCTATGACACCTCTATGGGAGCTGACATTCAACTTCTTCCTAGTCCCAGATGGAAGAGATTCCATTGAAAACCACTGCATGGAAACTGATGATTTTTACTAACATTTTTGCTTCCTTTTTTTTTTTAAGTGTGTGTCTAAGGTCATCACCATGACACCAATTTCCTCTTTCTTTCTAGTTATAGATGGATGTTCTAGTTAGTTACAAACATGGGCAAAATTGAAGAAAAGCAGTTTGATGCAGGAGCAAGTACCCAACCCATGAAAATTGATCCAACGGTGCAGAACACAAACAATGAAAAAATATGGCTGTCATAGGCATGGGAATACCTGAGTATCACGAGGGATTCTACATAAAAACAAATTAACAAATTAAGTAAATAATACATAAAATCAATTTAAGTACATAATAAGCTAGGAGGATATTTTATAATTTTATAAACAGAAAGTGGTCCAACATGGGAGACATAGTTGTCTTTCCATCTACTTTCTTTTGTTGATAGTTATCTTTGCTTCTACACTTTTTGGTTAGTTTGCAAATGGTAGGGTGTTTCAAGTAATTACTAACAACAACAACCAAAACCTTATCCAAACTTAATGGGGGTCGGTTACATGGGGATACCAAGCAAGGACAAGTGCAAGGATCCATGCAAAAAGATTGACGGGTAATGGCTAATCATAATAAGTGCAACCTATCAACCTGACGCACAAGTTTCAAGTATGTACTAAGTAGGTAGCTAATTGGACTTCCAGCTTTAGAAATGGCTTTTAGTTCTTATAGTGGTTGAAATCTATAATCAAGGACTTTTTTTTCTTCTTTGGTAAATTACAGAAAGGACTTGAGGCACGAACAGCCTTGCAAAAATCTTTCCATGGCCTGCTTTAAACTATCAGAAACCACTTACTTGAGTTTATTGATAAACTCAAATAAGTGGTTTTCCTCTTTTTTGAGCTATAACCACAATAAGCACTTATTTTAAGCTCACCCAAATGGCCACTGATTGTTTGTAATTAAAGTGTGCAGTATGCCAGTTTCTGCATTAAAACCCAGAGTTACTGTGAGTTACAAGTGGATGGACCAGATCAGGAACCTCAGAGCAGTCTAATTTTATATAAAATTATCTGATTGAACTAAAACTTTGACTGTGAATTTCTCTGTGAGTCTTCTATCTAAACTTTCATGATTTTGAAATGCTTCATTGATTTCTACGAACTTTTTAACTTTGCTGGTTTCTAGGAACAAAATTGCCAGTCTAATAAAATGGCATTGTAGACTCATCTATATTTCCCAATTTAGACTTAAAACTTTATTTCTATAAAGAGAAATACCACACTTTAAAACTTCAGACCACAGTGACTTCATCTCTTCTGACAGTCAATTTTATTTGGTCAATGGTGTAAAGGGATTTCAAGGTCCAAACAATTTTGCTGATCTCAGAAGCCAAATCACATTGCTTCTCACCATATTACAATTGGTTTTTTGATCTCCAACTCTGGGTTGACACTGCAATTTTTTGTGTAATTCACTTCCATACTGAAGCCACTAGGCCAGTTGGGCAAAAACCCAATCAGTTTTGGACTTTTTTCAGTTTGTTCATTGTCAAATATTGGATTTTTTTTTTTTTTTGGGTGTTCATAGAGGCGATGACTAGGTGTCCAAGTGGCTTTCCAAGAGTAGGAGATCAATCGACTTGTGATTGAACCAGGCCTTTTACCCTAGCGTTTGACTGAATCATGAATGTATGTTCATTCTCTCTTATGATGCTGGATTCTATATTATAAGCTTGGAAATATAGTTCTCATGGCATCTAGGTGACCCAAGGCACTGGAGCGGGTCCAAACGCAAGTCACCAGCCAAGGTGCCCGCCTTGACAACTATGTGGGAAATATAACTCTAAATTAGTTGTCAAAACAGGTGGCAGATCAACTCTATTATGTTAACTGTTAGCTTTTGATTCTTGAGAGTGATGCCTTAAATGGAAACAGAATGGACTTCCTACTATCTTAAATCTTTATCGAAGTACATGTGTGGTTGAACTCTTCATTTACACACACCATGAGCCACTAATTGAAACTTAAGAAGAATATTGTTTTCAAAAACAAGAGTGAGAAAATTTACCTCACATTATGATGAAATGTAAAAAGATCACGAAGATCCTCTGTTGAAAGAATGTTCCCCTGAAACAAAGAGAATCATTTCGCTTTCGCTTTCAAAAAAAAAACTTAAAGAAAGAAAACAAAAGCCAATTTTATAATAACCTGTGCCTTAAGACCATCATCCATTTGCTCCTGCTGAATAACCTTCTGAAGCCCTTCTTTTGACATTTGACGCTGATAGACCTACAAGATTTTACAGAATCCATCATACTTAATCAAAGGAAAATAGCTTCTTGGAAGCCAAACTTTCACAGAATTCCAAAATGCGAATCAGTTATATCTTTTTAACTAAAAAACTTCTTAACCCATCAAAACCTTTTCTTCAATGGTCCCAGTACTCAAGAATCTATAAATGTACACTCTTTTCTTCTGTCCATCCCTCCAAACTCTTGCAGCAGCCTATTTATGGGAGGAAAAAATAGGAAAGATTCAGAAGATATGGAACTATGCGAACAGTAGATTTCTCTAAATGCACATTGACACACAAGCATTTACTTGTTTATCATTGGCTGGGTTCCAATCAGGATCAAAAAGCACAAGCCGATTTCCACCAATCAAATTAAGCCCACAACCACCAGCCTTGCTGCTTAAGAGAAAGACAAATTCATCCTGCACAACATGATGTAGGCTAAGGTTATCACTAATCAATAAATAAGAAAAAAATATACAATATATCGCTAAAGCGGAAATTTGTGTACCTTAGATGTATCATTAAACTGATTGACCAGTTTCTGTCTCTTGCTGATAGATGTGGTTCCATCAAGCCTCAAGTATGGGTATCTTCTTTCACGGCACAGTTGAGCAAAAAGGTCCAGGGTCTGATGGATCATCAATAAGTGTAAATAACTGATACAGAACTTCTAAGAAAAAGAACTGGGATGGCAAGCATTGAAGTAACTATATAATCAATTATCAAAATATAATTCCTTTCAGATTCTGCTCCAGCCTGTCTCAAGAATTGTCATTCATACCACAGAATTTTCTCTGAGTAGAAGATGAATTCAAACAAGTTTGCATATGTAACCTTTTTTTTTTTCCCCCTCCTCTTGGAGGGGTATAAGTTTGAATGTCACTAACACACATTTAACCTCACAAAGTTCATTGGAAGAAAGGTGTTGAATTTCTACAAATATTAGAGAAAAAGATATAGAATAGTTCCTATGGTTTTTAGTACAGAAAAGACTTAAGAGTCACTTAAGCAGATTGAGCGGCCATAGTAAAAGGAAACCCTGTGAAACATGATGACATCAAAATATAAGGACAGCCAATATAAAAGCACTAATAAATTTATGATAAATAATCAAAGCATGATGGAAAATCATATATCCATTAGTGTCCTAAATCAAATTTACCACCTTTTGTTAGAAGAACTAAAAACACTGATTGCTATCAGTCCATAGATTCCTCTGCAACATGGTTTGAGGTCTCATTTTCGGGCATGGTTTCTGCCAGGAAAAAGACTGAGATATCAGCGAAACCTTGCATTTTTTCCAGCAAGTTTCAGGGTTGGGTTTCGGTGGCCATATGGCCAAGTTGGGTCTGAAACTTGTCATCCAACCTATTATAGACCCCTTCTAAACACAACAGAAACATTAGATTTTAAAAAATCAAACCCATAATGGTAATTTGACTTCAAACCCTAGGTTGGTAGTCTGCGTTGTATACAATCGCTACCTTAGGTTATTCTAAACAATCTTTAGTACTACTAGAACACATGATTCAAGTAAAAAAACTTAAATAAGAATTAAGAATTACAAGATATCAAATTATAAACCATTAGGTATCATACATGGTTCAATCACATACGTTAAATTTACAAAGAGTCACATATATTAGAGTAAACAATAGTACAATACAAGTGGATGATTTAACTTATTCCCATTTTAGAGTCCTAGACTCCTAGTATTGAAATGAGTGCTTGGCTGAATCATAACCACTATATTGCTGCTGATTGCAAATCGAGTTTTCCTCTGATTGGATCACAAAAGCTGGGTAAGATTTTGTTGTTGTTAAGCAACAAATCCACTTGTTCCAAGCTTCTTTAGGTAAGATTTGGCCAAAAAAAGTGAAGAAGAGATGGGGGTGGTTTTCTTCACAAACAAGAAAAACTAGTTGAGATAACTGAGACTGGGTCGAAACTAGTCAAGACAATAGAGATTTTTCCAAAATATCGAAATCTCGGTCGAGATATTGTATTATTTGCATATCGCATGTCAGATCTCTCGAAACCGAGAAAAATACCAAGACCGAAGCGAGATCCTGTACTATGCTCTGAACAGAAGTACCATTGTCTTTACTATTTAGTATGAGAAAAGCTCTTGTGCCTCAAAAATGTTAATTTACTTCTCATTCTACAGTTGTTAATATACCACACTATGCGATTAGTCCTTTCATGATTATTCACTAATACCCTTTTGGCTACTGGTTAAGTTTCACTGTTGCAACATGTTGGTCACAAGTTCAAAACTTGGAAATAGACTCTCCTGCGAAGTAAGGGTAAGGCTGCGTTTGCCCCTCTCAGACCCTACAGTAGCAGGAGCCTCATGCACTGGGTCGCTCTTTTACCCTTATGACTAATATACATAATTAATCAGGAAAGAAGATTACACAGACCAATCATATCTGATACTCCACTATTACCATGCGCAGGAACAATGAAGCATTGAAAAAGGAAATGCATTTAAACATACTTGAGCACTACCATGCTGATAAGGTAAGTAACATGATATACCAAAACCACTTCAAAAAGCCAGAATTACTATGTAAACATACCTGTGTATAGTTTGAAACAAGGACAATTCTATCATCTGTCTTCTGACGCAGCTGAGCAAGTAACCGAGCTAAGACATGCATTTTTCCAGAGAGTTCAACCCAAGCCCCATCACCACCTGTCCATGAACCCGATCTAAAAAAAAAACAACAAAGTGGCACCCCTGAGAAATAGGTCATTAAAAAATAAATATACAAATTCAGGACAACAAAAACTATTTACCTCCCAGAAAACATCTCTGATGGAAAGAAACGTATACAGTCCTCAAACCCTGACGTTCCCGGACTTCCACTTTTGATTGTGTCATAGATTAGCTATAAAACAAGGTACCATGGTGAAAATAAAACCAATTCTGCAATAGCTGCCCAGCATAGTTACAGCTTGTCTACAGACAAAACCTATCAGTTGAATATTAAAAATTATACTAGTGAGGTGCTGATCATGGCAAAGGTTTCCTTAACAATTCTTCCATGTGACATCTCTGTTCAGGCCTGATGCAGATCAAAGTACTTAAAAAAGAGTACCAATGAAGAAAGCAGAAATTGAGTCAATTCAGGAGTTCACTTGCAGAGGCACTCACTGATTCAACTCAAGTGAGTTAACTCAGCAGGTTCAGCCAGGCCAGCAATCAGATTTGGGGATCCATATTGTGGGATAGTCTTTGTAGTTTATTTGCTTAAGTTAGTTATTTGTATTGGTTGGTAAACAACTTAAGAGTTAAGCGTTCCAACTACACAGGATTTCATCTTATCCTTGTTTTGTGATAAGAGTGTTATTCCCATGAACTCCTCTTGAATTCTATTTCTTTAATGTTTTGTTATTTTTTATTACACTATCTGTAATAGAGTTGATTCCTATGGGCCAACAGTTTCCTAAGGCTAATTTGATTCTACTTCATCATTACCCTTTAAATATGTAACAGGGTGTAGCAATCCCCCATCATTTTAGTTGAATGGAATTGTCTCTTTGCCCTCAACTCTTTGGTGATGCAGATCCGATGTGCTGTGGTGACTGGTGATGCAGTAAATCTGGTCGGTGGTGATTCCATTGGAATTGGCTTTGTGCCCTCCCTGATATAAGATCTTGTTATTTGGGACTGTTTGAATCATTCAATTCAGTTATACATTAAATAGTAGTAGAGTGTTTGAATAAGATAAGAATACTTAATAGCTAAGTTATGTTTTGAGCTTATTTACTTTATTGAGTATGTGAGCTGATTGGGAGCCCTATTACGAGTCAAATTAAGAATTTAAATCGTCTTTATATACGTAACATCCCCCCCCCCAATCAATTAGAGATAATTTGAGTAAGGAATATAAGTTTTTTTAAGAGTTTTGGTTTGTTGAGCAGTGCATTTGGGATTAGTATCCCAAACCTAAGTTCTTCTCTTCTTTTCTGTTCTCTCCCTCTCTCTCTTCTTCCTCCCAAGTAGATCAATCTCATCTCTTTTTCATCCCCTTCCAATCAATTTTTTTTTCCTTAACGATGCAATTGCTTTCTTGAAAATACTTTCAGATACCAAAAACGAAAACTTACGAGATATTATAATAGTTATTTCATTGAAACATTATCACAAAAGACATTTTCCATGTTCCATTCTCTAGAATATGACGAAAAATTGAATCCCCAGAAAAGTTCCATAAATGATAATAAGATGGAATTGGTGCCATCTCTTAATGGAAACATTTATTTTAATTTACCTTACCTTTGGATGATTGCAAAGCTTTTTAAGAGCAGTAATATATGCCAAAATTTTAGAGTGCTTGGTCTCATCTGTAATTACTCGCTTGACCTGCAATGGAGGTCAATGGAAGGGTGTGATGAGATCCAGTATCATGATATGTTAAAAAGAAAAAGAAAAAATAATAGGAAAAGCAATGAAAGGTAGTAACCTACATTTTTTGAATGTATAAAATGATTATAAAGTTCTGATTGTAAAAGAGTCAACTTGCAGCAAACTACTTCGATTATCTGCATGAACATAACCAACAGCTTAGATTAATAGCAATTTCAACGCATTCACTGGCTAATCTTTCTTACATCAAACAAATATTTACTGTGAAAATTTGAAGAAATTAATAGGGAATGAATATTCAATATGAAATAGCTCTTTTGGCAGATCAAGGCAGCAGTGCATAGTGTAATTACTGAATAAAAATCTTACAACTCCATATATAACCTTGCTTACTGCTTACTTAACTGATTTTGGTATTTACTTGCTGCCGAGCTTTCAATCCATGACGATTTTATTTTTACAGAGTTTTTTTATTGCTATCGCAAATTAAACTAAATTTGAAGGACTGACTGCTTAGAAAACCAAATTCTAATGCAAGGAACAAGAGGTGCGATTGCCTATGCCTATCTTCCCATTTTCCTTTATTCTTGAGCAACTTCTGAGGACAGAAAAAAATTAGAAAGGATGAAAAACAGCATAGAATACACAGATCCAAACTTCATGTTTCAAGTAAGTTTATGGAAAGATGTTTATATGCAATGGCCAACCATAGCGTACACCACATTAATTTTATACACGAACTTGTTAATCCAATCATTTCAAGCTGTTAGAGACTTACTGCATCCTTGATCATTTGGAACTGAACAAATAAATATGAAAAGAATTTAAAATTGCTAAAGATTCTATAGAAAAAGTCAACCAACCCATTCTAAGGTTTTAAAAAGCAAATTAATTAAGCATGCCTCTGTTTTAGGCTTCAAAAATAACTCCTATAGCCAATGTTTACTGTATGAATGCAATCTAGCTTCCGCTATACAACCCCATACGAGTACAGTTTTCAGGCAAGATCATACAAACTTGTCTACTAGAATTTTTCACATTTTCAAGTCAATATTCTCAAAACTCTTTGCCTAAATTTCCAAGCCTTTCTAAGCTCAGATACATAAGGCATACATAAAGTAAGAACTACAACTCAACAACAAATAGGAGGAAAGAACTTTCTTAGAAACAATGAATAGCATCAACGTTACAGAACAAGATGAGCAGCACATTACGCAAAACTCAATTGATTTTTGGTGACACGGACCAAAACATGCACCATACCTTTGGTGGTAAATGGTTTGATAAGAGAGCATTTGTCCTCCGCAGTATAAACTGAAATGCAAGTCCTTGTGTTAATTGAAAGGGGAGAATAAAATTTTGCATTAAATACATATATTAGCCATCAGAAAGCAGAGTTACTTTTCTAAGTATATTGACATCAATAAATCTGCAGGTTAGCATATTCAAGTTAAGGAACCAAAGCATTAATTTACTATACACGGTATAAAAATCTCTCTATATTCAAAACCAGTGAAATCTAGCTCCTAAAACTTTAGCCACATCACTTTCTGAGAAATGATTACCTGATTTACTTTGGCACTAAGTTCCGTAGATCGCTCAAGACAAAGTTTTCTCTCTTCTTCAGTTGCTGTAGGTTCTCTTCCACAAATGATCGGGGTCTAGATTTAGGATGAATGTTACAACATGACAAGACAAGGAGTAAAGTTACATGCTAACAATAACTCATATCATTAATACTAAACACATAAAAAGTTCAAAGAAAATTCAATTGCAAGAAAGATACTAGCTAGCTGATTTGAGTTTGGATGCCGAATCAAGACCGCCGAATCAAGACCTCAGTTTTGTTTTGAGGTCCTTTTTAATTAGTTCTTTTGTCAGGTTTCTTGTCTTCTGATGGCAATGCCGAAAGTGGATAAGTTATCTGGTTTTTAATTTTGTTCTAGGCTCTTGATTTATTTCATTCATTCTTTATAATAAAATTCTTTTGCTGATTTCTAACAATATTTGTACCACCAGAAAGAATTTGCTCTTAATCAATGATTAACATCTCTAATGTAGATAGGATAGGGCTGTCAAAGGGTTACATTGGCTGAGGAAGATATCATTCGAAGGAGGAGGAAAGCCAGCCAAACAGACTGATCAAGCCAGCCATCCAGCTGGTTAATGTAGAAGTAGATTACACAAAGGCAACTACCCCCAATGCATTTATAGCCCCAAACCCAAATCAGATATGATTCTTGAATTAGCTTGACAAAGTACAGCAGTAGGAATAGAAACTACCAGGAAAATATCTCAAAGAATGTTTAAAAAAACAGAGAACAACTCAGAAGCAAGAACCAACACCTAAGAGACAAAACCCAAGGAGAGAGAAGCCTGCAGCTATGGTTTAACGGGGACACCTGCAGTTGGAGTTAGGCTGCATAGATTGGACCCAAACTAGGGTCGATTGTAGGCCCTAGTGTGTAGAAGAAAACCTCCAAAGCTGAATGGATTCTGCCAGCTGACGTAGGAGATACACGCTTTCTTGTTTTCAGACCTTGGTAAGAGAAATAGAGGGATTGTCCAAGAACCGCTGGAGGTCTGATTCGATGGTCTTCAGAGGAGGACCGAGTGATCCTTTGGCAGCCTAGAACACACCCTTAAAAGGGTATGCAAAACAGAACTGGAGAGTAATGGAGATCGATTGCACTTCAAGGTTCTTCACCCTATGCTGGTCAATACTAGCCTTTAGGTCACTTAACAGATCTGAAACTCTCCTGGGAAACATAGTACTGTATTCGATTGATCAGGAACAATCGAAAAAAGCCAGACCAGTACAGTATCTCTTTGAATCCTGAATATGGTGATACTTCCGATTGTACCAACCTACATATGTCTCTCCCCCATCAATCGGTACTAGTTATTGTCATTTGGATTCCTTGACTTGATTTGTCCAATGAGAAATGTGAAACGAAAGAAGGATCCTCCTGCTGGGAATTAGATCCTGCTCTTTGTCCCCCCTCTTCACAGAAAATGGAGAAATGAATTGATCGATTCATCAGATCCTAGGTCGGGACTGACGGGGTACTCTTTCTCTGGAACCTCACAGCAACAGTAAACAGGAACAGAAATTAATATCAGAAAATTAAGAAGACAGACAAGAGGAATATGGGTGGGATTGGCTATCTCGTGCCGGGCATCTCACCCACAGCTATCTCAGTTGTTAGAAGCAATTGACTGCAATTCTGATTTTCTGAGTACAATAGCTGCTCTTTAAATAGAGGGCAGAAGTCACAATATTAGCAGTCATATTCTAACTAGGAGTCGTACTCCTAGTAGGACTAACATTGAAGTAGATAAGTCACTTGGGCTTATTTTATTGCAAATAAGCCTTAAGTTGTATTATATATGTATTGGGCCTTTGATATGATGTAGAATTGAGGCTGAACCGGGTTGACCTTTCGGGCAATCGCAATCGAGACGAACTGGATCCAATTTGATTTTTAGGATTAGTAGAATATCTTAGGATTTTCTTTATTTAGGAAATAATGAGTTATTTTATTTGGGAAAATATGTAATCTTTTATTTTTGGGTAGTTCTTAGTCAATTAAGGAGTTACCAGTTTGAGTTTATTTTGTTTCCAATTTCATTAGTTAGAATTTAGGAAGCAAATTAGGAGTTGCTAATTTAGTTTTAGATTTTATTTAGTTAAGTTTTAATTTCAGTTTATTATATAAAGCAATGTAACTCAAGGTATTAGATAGATTTTGAATGATGATTTAATTAATTGGTTGAAACCTTGTGGTTTGCTTGGTCGTGAGACCTTCTTCCCCCTTCCCCTTTGTGTGATTCTTCTCTTCTCCCTCCAACTCTGATTTCTCTCAGAGATTTCTTTCTTCCCTAAACCCCTCTTCCATCAAGTGGTATCAGAGCCGAAGGATCCAATTCCTTCCTCCGATCAATTTCCCAAACCCCATCGTTCCCACTCACTTCCTTACTTTCTCTTTCTCCTTCCCAATCTATTTCTGTTCTCTATCAAGAATTGAAACCCAAAAGAAAAAAAAAAAAAAATTGTTCTCTTTCCCTCTTTCTTCCTCCCTCTCGTACGATTCCCTTTTCCCCTTTTCTTTTCCTATTCTTCTTCCCATTTCGGTATTTTTTTTCTTATTTTTTCCCTGTTCCTGCAACTACCGAAACTCTGTTTTGACGTCGGGTTCTGCAAGAGTGAACTAGATCTCTCTTGTTTGGTATTCTTTCTATCTGAAACCTTTGTGAAAATCTTTCTTTTGTGAATGATCTGTCTTGTGCAGTCTGGTTCCTGAAGGTTAACTGTAGTGAGTGCATCAAACTTGAGTTCATACCTGCAACTGAAATTTCCACCAGGGTCTGATCTCAGAACTTCTCCCGAGACTTTCACTTGATGTTCTGATCTGATATTAGTTGGAACCGAGAGCAATCTGACTTTCAATCTCTCTCCCAAAGTTTCGGATTGATTGGATTCCCGTTGGGTGAGTTCTGCCGATCGAAACCAGTAAGAGGTTTCCGTTAGGTTGCTAACGTGTTGTGCTTTAAAGGTTAAAGATGATATTCCTTTCTTTTTACACTTAAGCCCTTGTTTAATTCTTATTTGCCCCTAAGCCCATGTCTCTTGTTTTACAATAGAACCCCTTGCATTTAAACTTTAATTCAGTTTAACCCCATCACCATATTATTTCCAGAACTGAACTCTTCCTTTAGGACAAATTCCAAATCAGTCTCGTTCAGCTATTTCACTCTAAAGGGTTCTAAATTGTACCAAAAATTACAATATTGCTACTGATTTGTTTAAGTTGAATTATTTGTTCTTTTGTGGGTCCATAAGCAATACCGGCACAAGATTGGTCATGGATTCCTTTGTGTTCAAGTTTCGAGTGCGATTGCCCAATGGAAAGCCTGCTAGATTGTTAATTAATGAGTGATTAAATGACAATTTTGTCTCCAGATCTGTGGTGGATATGTTGTCAATGATCAATCAGATTGTTTTTTAGCCAGAGGATAATGTATTTGTTAAATTTTCTGTTCCTCCTTATTATGATGGTGCTTTTTGTGAAGTGTTTGACTCTCCTCAGCGCATCATTAAATTGGGTCGAGGCTGGTTAGAACAACAGGACGGTTTTCTTGATCGTGACAACAATATGTGCACCTTCCAGGCTTACCACATGGGTCGAAAATTTGATCTTCATGGATTGGTTAAGTCAAAGAAAGTGATACCCCCAGTACAATCACAAGTTGAACCAGAGGCTTCAACACAAGTGGAAGACCGTCCTACTGTGGAACAGGTGATGACAACAGAAAGAAAGAAAATTGTGGATCAAGTAATGAAGGACATCAATGCACTGCTAGTCATTCACCATCATGAATTCGCTCTTCCCCATGATTTTCCTGACTTAAATGCACCTCCAAAGCTTCACATAATGGATTTTGTTCGCGATGCAGACGATGAGCAATTCACCCCCGTTAGTGAGTTTTTATTCTTATCATTCATTAAAACTCGTGGACGAGTTTTTCGTAATATCAGGGAAGTTGATGCAGAATTGAGGCTGAACCGGGTTAACCTTTCGGGCAATCCCAATCGAGACGAACCGGATTCAATTTGATTTTTGGGATTAATAGAATATCTTAGGATTTACTTCATTTAGGAAATAATGAGTTATTTTATTTAGGAAGATATGTAATCTTTTATTTTTGGGTAGTTCTTAGTCAATTAGGGAGTTACCAGTTTGAGTTTATTTTGTTTCTAATTTCATTAGTTAGAATTTAGGAAGCAAATTAGGAGTTGCTAATTTAGTTTTAGATTTTATTTAGGCAAGTTTTAATTTTAGTTTATTATATAAAGCCATGTAACTCAAGGTATTAGACAGATTTTGAATGATGATTTAATTAATTGGTTGAAACCTTGTGGTTTGCTTGGTCGTGAGACCTTCTTCCCCCTTCCCCTTTGTGCGATTCTTCTCTTCTCCCTCCAATTTTGATTTCTCTCAGAGATTTCTTTCTTCCCTAAGGCCCTCTTCCATCATGATCCCATGGGTTTTCTTTGAATGGGTCACTTTAATGGGCCTAAAATATAGGGAGAAAGTAGGAAAATGGGATTTAATTCATTAGTTTAATTAATTATTGTTTAATTCAACAAAGGCCCATTAGGCCATTGGTTGGTTGTAAAGTCTTATATGGACAATTAATTAGTTAGTCCTACTCCATGTTAGAGTCATAAAGTCAAGTCCTAGTCCTATTTTAAATTCATAATTGCAGTAGGAGTGTCTAGTCCTTTTTGGAAACTAGCTCCTAGTCTTAGTATGATTATAAACTTCCCCTCTATAAATAAAGAGGCATATGTACCATTATTAGGCAGATTTGAATGAAAAGAAAGTTTGCAACTAAATACTTAGAGCAGCTGAGATAGCTATGGGTGAGAAGCCCAGGCTGCGATAGCCATTTCCTTTATTCTCTTTCACCTTTCTCAATCCCCCATCTATTCTATTCTTCTTTTTCTATTTTATTTGTTGTAACATTCAAGAGGTACAATGTTATGCCCGAACCCTAAAACTTCCTATTTTAATGTTCAGATGTAGCACCAGAGGACACCAGTACCAGTGAGTATTGGGTTGCAACCGTCTTTTGCCAAGGAAGGGCGACCCCACTTGCACCTGCTACCCATACTTAAATAATTGGAAGGGATTCCAGACACGAAAGGGAAGGTCAGTCAAACCTCACACACACTGGAAACCCTGAAGAAGACCCCACTCAGACTGAGGAGAAATCTTCATACAAAGTGACCAGTTCAGCCTTCACCGGCTTATGTCACCGGCGGATGGAGCATCCACCGGTGAACACCATACGGTGAGTGCACAGGCCAGGCCAGTTTTGGGTTATTTCGTCGTGGGACCCGAGATCTCACGATCGTGCAACCTAAACCCATCCACATTGATGGAACAATATGTTAGAGAGTTGATTAATGTGGCGGGACATCTCGAAGCGGGCCCGTTAGTGTCGAATAGCGGAATAACCTGGTATTGGGTAAAAACCCATTAATTCCCCAAACAACCCTTAGTGGGACTTAAGTGACTATAACTAGGACTCTTACCATTCATTTCTTCTCCTACCAAAATAGAAACAAGGAGAGGGAGAAAGAAGAAGAAGGAGAAGGAGAGCAAGGGAGGAAGGAAGGAGGAAGAATAGGGCTCCATTCTTAAGGTAAGCCCATATGCTCATCTCTCCACACACACACAAATCTCTCTCTCTCTCCTTCCCATTTCACTCTTTATTGGAAGTAATGGAGACCCAACCAAATCCCACTTGCCCAACCATAAAGACTACATAACGGGAGGGGGAAATTAGAGTAAAAGACCTACCTTGGCAAGGTTATTCACTCAACCTTAGGTCTAAAGACAAACTCCCAATGAAACCCTTGTCCAAAACCCTAAAAATTGGGGTGACTAAACCCTAGACAAGTGTTCTACTCAAACCCTCTACAATTTTCCATTTTAAATCCATAGTATGATGTTATATTGAACTAAATTCAGCAACTACACTAAACTTAAGCTATGTGTGGCGTGTGTGAGTGCCCCACATACAAATCCACTCTAAAAATCACAAAAACCTAAGCTATAAACTATGTAAAGGAGAGGAGAGAAAGAATAGAGTTGGGTAATGACACCCCACTGAACAACATGCACTCCCACCACCATACACAGGGGCCACAGGGCCTATAGGGCTGATCTGGGCAAGGAAACCCCGATTTTAACTTCACCGGCTGATGGTCACCGGCCAGCCCGTGAAGGCAGGGACCATCCACCGATGAAAATATTGCAGGATATCATCCCTTTCGGATCTATCCACCAGTGAACTCACCAGTGGATGATCATCCACTGGTGCTGGTGAACCATTTTAAAGCTAATTTTTAATCCTTTTATTTGGGGCGTGAGTCCTAGTGTCCCACTCGTCTATAAATAATCGAATAACCTAAAAACACTATATCCTAGGAGTGGAACCGAGAAGTGACGGGAGCACGCAACACGAAACCATCAACTATCTACCGCCATCTAGAACTCAAGGTGGGGATTTTGTGTGCTTTTATGGAATGCTTGTATCATAATGCATATGTGGATGAATTATATCATTTTGCATGTCCTTATGTAAAGTGTTGATGTGGCATGAGAATGTGGATTATGATTGTGCATATATGTGGGTATGACTGGGGTGCAGGGTGGCCAATGGTTGGTGCCAGCGGCACTGCATGCTCAGGGTGAGTGGGTGAGTGTGTGAGTGTGTGTGTGTGTGTGGAGACTGGGGTGCAGGGTGGCCAATGGTTTGTGCCGACGGCACTGCATGCTCAGGGTGAGTGTGTGTGAGTATGATTAAAATGTATTGTGGCATATTAGAATGCATTGGGCTAGGATAACCACCCTGGTGCTATAACCCTTGCCAATAAGGGTTTACGTATTAGCTAATCCTCTCGTCCGACGGTCCATGGTTGAGGACGATTTTCGGTGACTGATGTGCGCAGATGCCAGCGTCGTGACAGACCCTCTCGTGATGTTTGATTAGGTGACAGGTATACCCTACATGCGATGTTGGATTCGATGTAGCGATATTATGGGAGGGTTATTAATAGGGGTTTGCCAGGTAACGATGTGGTTCCAGAACCAGCACGCTCCTAACCCGCAACTAGCTTGTATCCCTGGGGAACTGATAATGTACATTCATGACTGGGGATAACACCTATGTTGCAGTAGCACTTATACCCCCTTTAGACTTAAAAATTGTTGCTTAGAATTGCTTGATAATAAATGGATCATGTCATTGCATTCATATAATTGCATTCATATTAATGTGGTTGGGCATAAATATTTATACTATTGCATTTTCTTGGATTGTCATGATTGCTTGTGTTTCCCCTCACTAGGCTTCGTGGAAGCTCACCCCCCGTTGCCTCCTTTTTAGATGTTGATTCAGGAAATCCCTTAGAAACTGTGATCGAGGTTCCGACTCAATACGGAGGTGACCTCTGGAATGAGGAGCTAGTTACGCATGAAGATGGATGCGTATGCGATGATTGTTCATTTGGAGCACGCTAAGGATGGGAGTATCATCTTCTATTTTTTATTCTTTTTGTACTTAACAGATGTAGCCTTATGGGGGCATAACTTTAATTATGATCTGGATGTGAAACATTCTTTTATGTAAATATGGTAAATATCAATAGAAATCACCAATTGATATATTTTGTTTATATTATAAGTATGTGATTTTAGAATCATTTCATAATCTTATGAATTTAAAGTACTGCATCACGGATCCTGGATGGATTGTGGACACATGTGCGTATCAATGTCGCCACGGGTGTGACATACAATTCAGATTCTGATAGAAGCTATTACAGTCCAGAACCGACCAACATCAGTGAAGATTTTAGGAGAGATCGATCTCCATATCTCCCCCCTCTGACCTTTGATCTGTAAACCCTTTTAAGGGTGTGTTCTGGGCTGCTATTAGACCACTCGATCCTCTTCTTGGAGCTGTCCAAATCTGTCCAGTAGTTGTTCTGTAGAATCTTGAAGTTTTCTCTCTCTTAGGTCAGAAAATCAAGAAATCTTGTAACTTCACAATCAGGTGTCAAAATCCTCTCAACTTTGGGGGTTTTTGTACCCTCCCTAGGGACTATCTACACCCAATAGTGCATCTCAATTGACTCCTATAGGCCTGGCTGCACCTCTCTCTCCCTCTCTAGCTTTATAGCAGGTCTTTCTCTCTCCTATCGGGTTGGGTTTTGGGCTGATTTTGCTCTTGTATGGGTATTGTATCCTTGGGGGTTTATTTGATGATCTTATTTCTTTGTTTCCTTGTCCAATTTGTATTGTTTGGGGTTATAAATTGCTAGGGTAGTTTCTTGTAATCTACTCCTGCATTAAACATAACCTAGACAAATTTGTTAACTAACTAACTATCCACTAATAGCCACTTACAGGCTTTACTAGACCTAATCGATGGCCACTTATGGACCTTATTGACCACAAATCGATAGGCCCATTGGGCCCCTATTCACTAAAGATTAACTTAACCACTTAATGTGGTTCGATGGCCCTACTTGGGCTGGGCTTTCTTCCTGCGATAGCTCAGCCTATGGTGGGGATTTACATCACTGGTCTTCCACAGATGACCATTGAAGCAGCATAGCAGCCCCCTTTTTCTGGTTCAATTTTGCTACTTCAGAAGCAGACCAGATTGGCCATCGAACCAGCTATATTTCCCCTTTATTATATTATCTTTATTGCCTTCTAGAAGGCCATCTATAGAAGCAATTGATGGGGGAGTCCAGCAGCTTCTAGTAACTTGTGTTACTATTCACGTGAACAGAAAATGGTAGGGTTGGATTCTAGTATGACAGTAGATAGACTTCTGTGGAGGACAAAGACCCACGTAGCCGACGACCGCATGTAAGGGATGTTCCTGGGATGCTGTTCTATTTTACTGCTAAAACTTTTTTCTTTCGGCTTCTAATTATTGTTCCTTGTTGCACATTTTTTTTTTTTTAAATTTAAATCCATGTATCCAACCCCATTAAGTTGGGATAAGGTTATGATTGTTGTTGGTTGTTGCTGTCTTCTTATGATTTGACTTGGTCAACCATGGTTGTGAGTGAAGACCAAGTTTTCTATAAGAGTCCTAATGCAGTTGGGCGATGGGTTTAGAAACTATATCTTTGATTTGGTTTTTTATTTACTTTCCTTTTTAGTTAGAACTTAGTTTGATAGGAGATTTTATTTCAGTTGCTAAATAAGGTTAGTTTCAAATTAATTTAGCTTCCATTAATTGATGATATTTTTCTTTAACTAGTCATGTAAAACAATATGAAATTTCAGTTTTAGTTTTTAAAGAATTTTGAAGAATTAAAATTGATATTTTGGGGTGTGTCCTATGGCTGCCGATTTCCTCTTTCTCCCTCTCTGAAATTCTTTTTCTCTTTCCCCTTCCTTATCTTCTTCCTCTTCCAATCCTCTTCCCTATTTTACTGCTATATATTTCCCATACCTAAAATAGCATTAGGCTATGTATCGAAGGCCTGCAACTACTGCTGGATTTCAGTACTAGAAGCAAGTGACTCGACTTGCAGTTAAGTCCGTGATTTGTTGCTGCTGGTTCAGTTCCATAGGTATAGGCGATCCTTATTCTTGAATTTTAGAGTTGATTGAGTCTGATTGCAAGAGCAGCCATCGAGTTCCCTTTCCTAGTTCTCACTGGTTATGAGGAGGTAGACGATAGCCTTCTTCCCTTTTCTCTTCCACGATTCTTCTAGTTTTTTTTTTAATTTACTCTTTTGTTTCCCATTTTACCCATGTCTCTTGTTTTATAGTAAAGCCCTTGCATTTAAACTTTAATTCAATTTAAACCATCACCATATTATTTCCAGATCCACCCCTTTATCCTAAGTTTAATCCCTGTTACGTCCCTAGTCACTTATTTCACTCTAAAGAGGCCCTAAATTGCCCGTTGAAATTACCAGATTGCCACTGCTTTGTTTAAGCTTGATTTAATTGTTCTTGTGGGCCCTAAGCTATCTGATTTCAGTCTTTAGAATTCCGGATCTGCATCAAGTGGTATCAGAACGAATTTCCTACAATTTCTAGCCATGTCAGGTCATGTCACAACTCACAAATGTCGAGCTACACATTGTATCGTGAATTAGCTGAGACTCAATAGAATACTAATGCTAGGCCTGAGAGGACTGAAGCCAAGTTTGACAAGTTTATGGAAGAGATGACTTCCTTTACGAAGAGGTCCGACAAGCAAGCTAAAGAAGGATCTTCTACATTACCTCCTCAGTTCAATATTTTACGGATCGAAGATATACCTCAGAGGCAACAACTTAATCCAGTTGTCCCCCAGGATGTTACACGACAATTTTTTGACAGAGATTATGACATCAAAGTTGAAGTTCCAAAGTCCATTGGTGAAAAGGGACCTAAAGAATTCCTTCACTGGCTTATCAAAATTGAGAGGATTTTTGCATATAAATCTCTTCCAGACGAGAAGAAGTGTGAACTCATTATTTCCAAGTTTATTGGGTATGCATGTTCATGGTAGGATGATGTACTGCATGCAAGGTTTATCAGAAGACTTGGACCCGTTACCAATTGGGAGGTCATGAAGCAGATCCTGACTGAGAAATTTGTTCCTCTTAATTATGAGAAGGTAATATTTCATAAATTGCTTAACTTGCAATAAGGCAACAAGGATGTGGATGCCTACACCCTCGAATTCCATAAACTTTCTTCAAGGTGTCGACTTCAGGAAACAGACCAGCAACAGGTGATGCGATATATCAGTGGGCTAAGTACTGAGATTCGACTTGAATTGGCTAACACTGATTTCAACCCCGTTGATGTGGCAGCAGCTCATTCCAAGACAGCTAAAGAGAAGTCCATTTATTGGAAGAGTATGCTCAAGACTTCTTCAGTTTATAGACCTCCACCACGTATAGAGGAAAAGAACCCTGAAGCTCACAGAGTTGAAGAAAAAATGTCAGAGTTCAACAAGGACAATGATAGGGTGAAGAACATTAGATGCCATAGTTGTGGTGAGAAGGGTCACTACTCCAACAAGTGCCCCAACAGAACTCATTCTGTGAATGCAACAGAGAAGCAACTGACAGAAAAGAGTGAAGATGTTTCTGCTTTATATCCTTATCCCCTTGATGAAGATGATATTGATGATGATGATGATGAGGATGTAAGAGCTCATTCCGCTAGTCTTTCATCCTTTTCAAACAGACTAGTTAACAAAGCTCCTCTCTTCAGACAGAAAGGTACTCTCCTGCACGGTTCCGATCATACTACTGTTCATACAGTTGTTGATACCGGGTAATGGAGGGCCGGCAGGGGTAGGGAAGAAATCCCTGAGAGGGGTCTCAGAGTTGTAAGGGAGAGGGAGAAATCGCATTAAGAAAGGGGGGGATGAGAATCACTCACACATGCCCACAGGCTCCACAAATACTCAAACTCAATTTATCTTTTCAATCTGTCTCATAATTGAACATTACATGCATTTAAATAGTAAAAGAAAACCAACATTAAAGGAAACCTACTCTAATTTGGAAACTTAATTTAATTGGAAACTAAATCGTACTACCTATCTCCTATTTAAGTTACCAAAATAAAAGATTGCATGAAGATAGAAATAAGATCCTAAAATATCCGACTGGCCAAAGACCCAAATTAGATCTGGTTTATCTTTGTCTAGATACCCAGATGGGTTTGGATCAGTTTATAGGTGTGCACATACATCAACTCTCCCGATGTTGAGAAAAACTCGTCCACGAGTTCTGTAAAACGGAAGAATCAACACCAATCGGTTAGCATCCATCCTTGCCTGTATGAATTCACCATCAAAACCATGATCGAATGCTATGAAATCCACGACTCGAAGTTCATTGATGAAGTAGTGACTCGGGAAAATAAAATAGATCTGTTCACTGAAGAGATCAACCGATTTAAAATTTTCCACAAGTGGATCTTCAACTTCCAATGGGGCCATCTCATCTTCTACCACTAGTGATTCATCTTCTAGTTCGTCTACCTGTTGCTCGACAGCTGAGATCACATAGTTGAAGGTAGAGTGTACTTGGGTTTTGATGTCCATGCAATGTTGGTGTGTCTCATCAAGTTTCTCTCGCATCAATTGCATTTGTTGACGGATATCCGATAAAAGATTTAGATCCATTGCCTAGGTTGTTGGAAGCACTATGGGTGGATACTCTAAGCAATGAGTGAGGGCAGAATGGTAAATAAATAGAAGTTGAGGAGATGATGGCACAACTGTAAATATTGAGGTTTAACTCTCTTTTTTTTTTTTTTCTCTGGTAGAAGTTCAACTTGAAACATAAAAAGAAGAGAACATAACGTATGAGGAGGACAAGGGCATATTTGGAAAGGCAAAGAAAGAGGGTGGAGAGTTAATAAAAAGGTGGGGCAGGGGTATTTTAGGAATAAAAGAAGAAATAAGTTAAAAAAAGGCCAAATCATGTGGTGAGGGGTTTTACAAACAAAAGGAGACTTTATTCTCCTTCTGGGAGATGAAACCAAGGAAGATGTCGACTCAGGGAATTAGTAATGTAGAGTCAATACTCCAAGAACTCTGACGAAAAACCAAGTACACCTGCTTTCGCCTCTCTGTCCAGTCTCTTCTCGTCTGCTCTTCCTCTACTTCCTTTTATGTTCTTTCTTCTCTGTTCTTCTTCTTCTTTGTTCTCTGAAATTCTGTTTCTGTTTTCTCTATTCTCTTTCTTCTTCTTCCAGTCACTCGCCCCTTCCCTTTTTTTGTTTTTTTTGCTGTTCTCAATAGAACCAAAACAGAGGATGGAAAGGGAAAAAGAGAGATGGAGGGAATGGGGATCCTTCGGCTCCAATACCACTTGATGGAGGGCCGGTAAGGGTAGGGAAGAAATCCCTGAGAGGGGTCTCAGAGTTGCAGGGGAGAGGGAGAAATCGCATTAAGAAAGGGGGGGGGGGGAAGGAGAATCACTCACATATGCCCGCAGGCTCCACAAATACTCAAACTCAATTCATCTTTTCAATCTGCCTTCTAATTGAACATTACATGCATTTAAATAATGAAAGAAAACCAACATTAAAGGAAACCTACTCTAATTTGGAAACTCAATTTAATTGAAAACTAAATCTTACTACCTATCTCCTACTTAAGTTACCAAAATAAAAGATTGCATGAAAATAGAAATAAGATCCTAAAATATCCTACTGGCCAAAGTATCTTTTTCTGGATACCCAGATGGGTTTGGATCAGTCCATGGGTGTGCACCTACATCACCGGTGCATAAGCAAATTTAATCTCTGCTGAATTTGTTCAAGCACACAACCTTCCACATAAGCAGCTTTTCAAGAAGATTCACGTGCAAGGTTTGGACCCACAGCTCAAGAAGAGGCTACTGCAGTTGTTCGAGTACACTTACAGTTTGGGTCATTACAGTACCATGTAACTTGCTTGGTCACCCCATTGGCGCACTGCGACATTCTTCCAGGGTGACCTTGGCAATGACATGCTGGTATCCTCTATGATGGTGTACGGAACACTATCAAGGTGCAACAAGGAGGTCGTACGCATTTACTGAGGCCACACGCATTATCAGATATGCCACGTTGTGGACTGACTCATGTTCCAGTGCCACATCAGCTACTCTCCCTCTTCACGAAGTTACGTTCCCGTCATTTGCTTCGAGATATGTGCCACCTCATCAGCGAGCGATTTACAAGGGTACCTTGGGAGCATGACCATCGAGTTCTTTTAAGACCGGGAGAGCTGATGCAGTTGGGCTATGGGTTTAGAAATTATATCTTTGATTTGGTTCTTTATTTACTTTCTTTTTTAGTTAGAACTTAATTTGGTAGGAGATTTTATTTCAGTTGCTATTTAGGTTAGTTTCCAATTAATTTAGCTTCCATTAATTGATGATATTTTCCTCTAAGTATTCATGTAAGACAATATAAAATTTCAATTTTAATTTTGAAGAATTTTGAAGAATTAGAACTTGATAATTTTGGGTGTGTCCCATGGCTGCCGATTTCCTCTTTCTCCCTCTCTGAAATTCTTTTTCTTTTTCCCCTTCCTTATCTTCTTCCTCTTCCAATCATCTTCCCTATTTTACTGCTATATATTTCCCATACCTAAAATAGCATTAGGCTATGTATCGAAGGCCTGCAACTACTGTTGGGTTTCAGTACCAGAAGCAAGTGACTCGACTTACAGTTAAGTCCGAGATTTGTTGCTGCTGGTTCAGTTCCATAGGTATAGGCGATTCTTATTCTTGAATTTTAGAGTCGATTGAGTCTGATTGCAAGAGCTGCCATTGAGTTCCCTTTCCTGGTTCTCGCTGGTTATGAGGAGGTAGACAATAGCCTTCTTCCCTTTTCTCTTCCACGATTCTTCTAGTTTTTTTTTTTTTTAATTTACTCTTTTGTTTCCCATTATACCCATGTCTCTTGTTTTATAGTAGAGCCCTTGCATTTAAACTTTAATTCAATTTAAACCATCACCATTTATTTCCAGATCCACCCCTTTATCCTAAGTTTAATCCCTGTTTCGTCCCTAGTCACTTATTTAACTCTAAAGAGGCCCTAAATTGCCCATTGAAATTACCAGATTGCCACTGCTTTGTTTAAGCTTGATTTAATTGTTCTTGTGGGCCCTAAGCGATCCGAGTCTTTGGAATTCCAGATCTGCATCAAGTCCTTATTGTTTTATGTTAGTTGCCTAGTAGACAAGTTAGTATTTAGTTGCCTAAGCTAGTTAGTTTCTATTTTATGTTAGTTTCCTTTTTTTAGTTTTGTTTCTAATTTGTAAGGTTGTGCCTAGCCTATTTTAAGAGACTTTTGTAATCAAATTCAGTTTAGATTGAATGAAGTTTATTTGGGATGGCTTGTGCGGTTCTGCTGTGGGATACAGTTGGGTGAGAGGCCCTAGGTGAGATGCCCAAAACCTAACTTTCTTCTTCCCCCCTTTCTCAACCCTCCATCAGTTTCTCTTTTCTTCTTTCTTGTTTTCTGTTTTAGCCTTTGTGAGAGTGTTTGAGAGTTATTTGAAGATCTGAAGTTCAGCCTATAGATCAGTTCAAGCACAACCCAGAAGATCAGAATCGATTGCAGCCATTGTCAAGGTTTTGGAAACTTGGATCAAAGTCCAGATCTCCAAACCATCCAGCAATTCAAGCTCATCTTTTGCAGGATACCTATACAGGTTATAATAAATCATCATGCAAATTTTGAGGATCATCCGATGCTAGGAACCCTAGTTTCTGAAGAGAGATCAAAAGTTTCCTAATTTATGTCGACAGCATAACTCTCAATTCGACCATCGGAACTGTCTCATCTTTTGAGGGTTTGTTGACCCATATAGGACCTCCATCTAGTCTAAGTTTCAGCTCCATCCAAAATACAGTTTATGAGTATTCGAAATCTTCTCTATTCAGCCAAAATTTCAGATCCTGCCTAGGATTAGGTCAATCTAGTCTTACATCAGCTCATTACAATGCAAAATATAAATATAATGACTAGAAAAGATAAGGAAATTGTACTTCAACAATTAAGAAAGAGAAATACCCAAGGTTATGTTTCATCAATATGCAAATCATAAATGCAATAATTTAGTATGCTTTGACATGATCAGTCCATTAAACCACAGCAAGATGTATACTTTCTAACTTGTGCATTGTTTCATTCAGCTAAATTATATTGTGCATACTGAGTAGCCAACAAGGAAAAATGCATCAAACAGAAAAGGTTGGATGACGCAAAACCAATCTATTAAAGGATCTTTGGTTCAGGAATATCTGATAAGAGCTGACCAGTCCTCGCTCGCCACATGGAAATGTTGAATGAGCACATCAGAGTACAGATGAGAAATGGATAAAGTGGAATCCAGTTGATGTTCTTTGTTTGGAAAGTTTATTGGACAAAATCCTCACCTTGAATCACCTGATTACAAGGGGTTTGTAAATGCTAATGCTTGTTACATGTATCTACAAGAAGAAAGACAATGCACCATCTTGTTTTTCTCCAGTTTGGGGAAGTTTTGGAATCTTTGGCTAGGCATGGTCAATGCCCGAGGAGGTTAGTAATCTTCTAAAAGGATGGAAATTGGGCAGAAGAACAGAAGATTATGGGCACTCATTCCTGCAGCTGCACTGGGGAAGCTATGGCCAGCAAGGAAAAAGAGAGCTTCTGGGAACAAGCCATACTGATGGGGTATTCTAATCACCTAAGGGATTCGAGGGAGTCCAGAAGTTTCAGCCAGACTAAGTCTTCCCGGGCATGTGCATACTCCCATACACACACGCACCAGATCCTATGAAAACCATAGAACCCGCGGAGCTGGCCCCAAGGGGGTATGGGGGAGTCGAACTCAGGACACATGTCATTTAGGGACATATTGTTAGAAAACCTCATTTAAATCCGGAATCACAGGGCAGAAATAAAACCAGAATAAAGAGATTTTCTATATCTCACAGCAGCCAGCAGGTCAACCTGATAAGGACAGAACTCAGGTAGAGTGCCCCTGTTAGGCTGATGAACAAACCATCAAAATCTGATCAAGATCCAACGGCTGGATCGGAGTTATGGGACTGTCACAGAATAGTAAGCATATAAAATACAGAATTAAGATCTGATAGTTTTAACAACTAATTTCAGAGTTTAGAAATCCATCAGTGTAAACCATCCTAAAAATGGAAACTGATTTTAGAAACCTGCAGAACTGAAGAAAGGAATTAGAAACAAGGCAGATCAGATAATAGTAGCTGGAAGTATTTAGTAACCAATTCCAGAATTTAGAACGTGTAACAACCAGAGATCCAGAATTTAGAAACTGAGATTGGCAACCAGCAGAGACTGTGTTAAGAAATTAGAATGTTGACACAAGAACAGAAACTCAAAGACATAGTAGCAGTGATGTAGATTTAGGTCTTCAACTTAGTGGAATCTCTGAGAACAGCACAAGCACACGGAAAGAAACCAGTGAATTCTGTTAGAAAGAATCATTAAGACTTGGGAAGATAACAGATCTGTAGGCAAATCTGAAACCAGAATTGAATCAGGTCTGAAAAGAGATATCAGTGAAAGAATAGTATCTACACTGTAATAAACAACTAAAGAAAGAGAAGAGAAGAAGAAGTGGAAGATATGTTAGGCCTTTCACCTAACTGTAAAGAAAAAATCCCACAAAGGTTTCCTTACTGTATCCCACAGTAGAGCAGTTTTAAATCCCAAGAAACCAAGCTTTGTCTCTCACAGAACTCACAAGCACAGTGCTAAATTACCTTTTAAATCAACGGTAATTGGTATGATCCCCTACTCTTTAATTATAATTTTATGGAAGCAAGAAAAATAGGAAACCCTTATGTATGGTAGGAAGAATCCTTTACAATGTAAGTCTCTCTTCAAAATAATATATACTCTAGAACATTGCAAAATAGAAACAAACTACTTAATCCCATATAGCACTTAACTCCTGGGGTGTCAAAACCTAGCCCGAACCAATAAAACCAACTGAAATTGACCGATAAAAGTCAAACCGAACCAAACCAATCTTTATTGGATTGGTTTTGGACTGAGGTATGTTGGGATCGGCTGAAAACCGGTCCAAACCGAACCGATCAATAACCAAACCGAATGAAACCGAGAAAAAATAAATGATTATGAGATTATAAATTGGAGAATTGACTATCCATTTTTTTACAATATTAGTGAGAAAATTTTTTATTGTAACGGGAATTGTTACAAATCATTGAACATTAGGTTATGAATAGAGAAATTGATTTGTAAATTGTAATAATGCTTCCATTGATTTCCTTGTTCACTATACAAAACTAGTTGGATAGTTAAATGAATGATAATAGGGTTCATTTTGTGATTTCAATATTAGTTATCTTCTTAGTAATTTGTTATCCATTGGTTTCAATATCAGTTATCTTTCCCTTACAACGATAAACCATGATTTAATCATAAAAAGTGTTTTTTTGTCAAATCTTGTCACTATAAGTTATTAATGTAAGATTTCATTATGGTTCAAGCCCAATAATAAACCGGTATTAACCCGATATTGAAAAATCGAAACAAACCGGACCAAAAACTGAAGTTCCTTAACGGATTGGTTTTGGTCTCCCTCATTCCTAGACCAAAACCGATTCAACCCGACCAAAACCGAACCGAACCGACCGATTGACACCCCTACTTAACTCCCTAATATTGGGGCTTGTAAAATTGACCCATTACAATAGTAAACCGAAAAATGTAAAGCCCATGGCCCATAATACACATTGGGCACTCAAATTAAGCCTATTAATCCATTCTTGGCCCATTTTGATGGCCAGGTTTACTGCTGGCCTTCTTGTTATTTGAATTACGTCACACATCAAGCAGCAGCCAAAGCAAGGGAGAGAGTAACTTTTTGGGCATTAGATTGTAAAAATTTTGAGAATGTATCTAGTGCACAGATTAGGGCTGACTTGGCCATTTTTTTTGTTTAGGTCTTCTCTCCTAGGATCATGTAAGGTAAGCATGGTCTTGTCCTTCTATTTGTGAGAGTTCTCTCTTCCCACTTGAAGAAATTTTTGTTATTAGAGGGAGAGACAGAAAAAATTTTGTTTAGCTTTCACAAAGTTAGAAATGCCTTTCTAGGCCACAGAATCTGAAGTTCAAAAGCAATAGAGGGTTTAAAGCAAGATAAAAGAGAAAATACTACAGTGCACAGGTTTTCTGCAATGGCTCATCACATAAAGCAGAATTTTTGGATTGTGATGTAACAATCAAAACATGAAGATCCATGTCCAAGCACCAGTTACCTTTAAATTTTTTATAAAGAATAATTAAAAATGAAAATGAGAGGATTAATAAAAATAAAAACAAAAAAGAAGGATTGCATTCTAGATAAGAAACCATTACAAAGTCCACAGGCTTGAAATGAATTCCATGCAATTTATTGAGATGAGGTTAAAATTGAAAATTGGATACTAATCAATCAAAAACGTATTTTCCTTGTGCTAATTAATACGATTTTGTTGAATTTAAATTCGAAAAATGGCCAAAAAGGCTGCAAAAGATCAAGATTATGATGGACAAGACTATTTGAACTCCTATAATAAGTCAGATGTGAAATTGTGAATCCCAGCAATATCCAGCTATATGTTTGTGCATAATGTCAAAAAATAATTCTTATTGTAATAACTGAGGATACATATATGCAAAATTGGGTCACCATCACACAAACTAAAACATATAGGAGTTGTAACTGATCCCAGAAATGGTTGCTACAATGGTTTTTTTTTTTTCCAAAGCTACAAAAACACCAGAAACTAAAACCTAATATTGACGAAAATTGGACAGCCCTACTAGAATATTGTTAACTTCTGTTTACCAACAGTCAAAGGAAAACAAAAAAATATTAGTCCATCAACTAACCTCATAGTAACGTCGAAAATATGCAGCATCACCCAACACTCCAGGATTAGTGAAGTTTACCATGGCAAAGAACTCTTCCAGGTCATTCTGTGAAATATGGGGAAAATACAATTTTCATTTATATCAGTGGAAAAAAAATATTATCCAACATAGAAGTTTGAAGATATGAAGCATATAAAGAAGCAACACCGAATGCTCTCTCACCTGCATTGGGGTTCCAGACAACAAAATACGCCGCCTGCATGAAAGAGCAGCCAAGGCCTGATTCAGGACAACCCTCATAGAATTATTAAAAGATTCAGCAATGTCATGAAATCTATTTAAGAATAAAATAAATAAATAAATGGTAGATATTTATTTTCTAACCCGATTTGTTAATGTCTGGTCATTTTTCAGCCTGTGGGCTTCATCACATATCAGAAGGTCACAGGAACCACTTTGATCAAATTTTGATGAATGCATCCGAAATGTCTCATAAGAAACAATTAGCACCTTACAGAGATAAATGAATGAATCAGTACCTGTATAAATCAAGAAACTTGTCAATCTTGGGATACAAGATTACCTGCAAAGGGCTGTGAGGTCTTGTGAAACTGTCAATTCCAGAGACCACATCATCTCGGCTGCTTTCACATAATGAAATAAGATGAACTCTTTCCCCAACCCATTTCTTAATTTCAGACTCCCAATTGCTGACAAGGCTGGTTGGGGTGACAATAATTGCTTTCTTGACTAATGGCTTCCCATCAAATCCCTGACGAAGAAGCGTGTACAGCAATGCAATTGACTGCAATGTCTTTCCCAAACTGCACAAGTAAGACAAAAACTAGCAACCTTGAAACAAGATCAAAATGGAGACTTTATATCAACAGATCTAACCACAATAAATGATTTTTTTTTTACCCCATATCATCTGCCAGAATGCATCCAGAAATACCAGCAGAGCTGGATAAGCCAGAAACACAGTCAAACATGAACTGAACTCCTTCTCTGGATGAAAAGTTAAGAAGTGCACATTAATCAATGAAAATGAGGTTAAATTAACTTGAAATATAAGATATTGAAAATTCAGCAACTTCCCCAATTGCTGAATCAAATGGCAATGCATTGAGAACCTTATCAATGAGTATACTAAATACTCACTCCTTTTTATTGAAGCAAGGGTGAAGTGAAAACAGAGTTCCCCTTAAGCCTTCTCGTCAAAATTAAGGCCTTAAGGGTAAATTATGATGGGTTACTTTTTACTCCTCAAAAGATCAAATAGAGGCCTAGAAGTCATCATGGGCCACCACATAAGCTGCTTATATTTCAAAAAGTGTGAGGAATTGCGAAATTTTGAGAATTCATAGTAATTTGAACTTGTTCTTCAAATTTAATGGAGTTATAATAAAATTTTGTTTGAGATGCATGTAGAAGGAGCTAAAGGAAGTTTGGAACTTTTTTGTAACTTGAGTAGTTGATTTCTACATTTTGAAACTTCAAAAATTGAATGAGAGATATTTAATCTTGGAAGCTCATTTCCCTGGGAGCCTATGCCATTACTTGCCATCAAGGATTAAAGTATCAGTATCGGTCGCTATATCGGTCGGCCAAAATTAAGATACGTATCAGAGGGTATCGTATCATATCGGAGATATGCTAAGATACACTAAAGATATGCACATAAATGGATATGAAACACTTTTTTATACACTTTTGCATGAAAAATTTATTAAAAAAAGCTATTGATAACATGTATTATGCATAAACACTAAATTGATGGTATTGCACTAAGAATTCAAGGTTTGTAGTTATCCCATAAATGTAAAATCTTTGTTCCCAACCTTGATTTCCACTTTAGTTAGAGAGAAATATGGCTGGCAACAACTTTGGAACAAAAACCCCTCAAACAATCGTGTTTTTTCTGAAAAATGACCCAACTTGGCCATTATATGATTGTAGCGCACCGTATCGGTATGTATCATACCGTATCAGTATGTATCGACCGATACACATCAATACATACCAATACATATCGAAACGTACATTTCACTCGATTTTATTTTTTCCATAGAGTATCGGTACGTATTATCAATACATACCGATACGTACCGATACACACCGATATGTACCAATACATAATGAAACATACATTTCACTCAATTTTATTTTTTCTATAGAGTATCAATACATATCAATGCGTATCGGTGAGTATCGGTGGTGTATCGGTGCGTATCGTAGGATACGTATTGATACGAAAGGATTTTAAAAATTCCATGTATCGTATCAGTAAGGGCCGATACGGTACGATACGCACCGATACTTAAAACCCTGCTTGCCATATGTTTGCTGCCATTCAAGTTTTCTCAAGTGTCAACAACTGCTGCTCTCAATTAAAATACTTGGCTTTGGTGAGTTTTGCAAATTATCATTCAGCTTGCAAGTTTCTGAATTTCTATGTGTAGAAATTGCTGAACCTATTACTTCTAATTGAAATCTATAATTTATTGATTGAAACTTGAAAGAAGGATCTTGAGATAGTTTATTAATCAAAAGAAGAATTTCAAGAAAGTAACTCCATCTGAAAATCTTTAAGAGCTGGATTTTGGACTGAGAAATCAGCTTGGTTTTATCTGCTAGATATCCTGATCAGGCTTCTTTCAAATTGGTGAAAATTCCAACAGTAAACACATCTATACCATTCCTAATAATCCATGGAATTTTGTGGAAACTGGAGCCGTTTGATTAAGTTTTCAGCCTAGTTGATTTATATGGTTTAGAACCCGAAAGGCTAAAACAATAGAACAGTTGATGAATCAATTGAAAGAGGGCTTTGAGTTAGATCTGGCCGCTGGCCACGGATACAGATCCATTCTTTGTACCTGGTTCAGCAGCACAACCCTTCATCATGTTTGACTCATTATGGATGTGTTTTTGTAGCTCTTAACATATACTAGGCCTACCACCAAAAGATTTTAACCATTAGGTATCAAAGAATTTCGCTGAATGGTGTTCTAAGCTCCACTCCAGAATTCGGTTATGGTTTTCTTTTGGGTGGGGTGTGGCAGTAGGAAGTACAGACACATTATACTCAACTTATATAGCAGCATAGAAAAGTTATAACGTCAAATTATGAAGCGTATGCAAGGTCTAAAACCAAAAAAAATAACATGGTCAAAGTGCAAATCCTTTACTATCATTCACTGTTATAACTAATGTAATAGATGTTGCTGTAGTGGATAGCTTTTCTTCCTCACTGCTAGTATTTTTCTCTGTACTTTAATATTTGGAAAAGGAAATTATTAGAGTGAAATATTGTTACTAAAGAAACTTTAAGATGGCATACTTAAAATATTGTTACTAAAGAAACTTTAAGATGGCATACTTAAACATGTAACTAAATAACAGATCCTCTATTACCATATGTTACTAATGGCTATAGTGGAGGCTGTCTAAACCATAAGTAAATGGTCTTCTGATATAACCTAAACATGACAAATCTGATGAATGAAAATCAGAAAACTGAAGCAAAAACAATACCTTTGATGGGGTCTAAGGAAACGAACAAGTAATGGATCTACCGCAACTGGAGCCAAATTCCCACATTCTTCTTCAGTTTCTTCAGGTTGCCACAATACCAAAGGCTCAACCCCAGGTGGGAGGGACACGATTTCCTCTGGGATATCTTTCTCAACTACAGTCGGGATATTCAAGCGATTGGTAATAGCGACCAATGCAGGCCTTGAAGAACCCCAGGGGACAAATCTCTTACGAGCCCAGAGGCGGCGAGCAAGTTCATCGTTCTGATCATTGTACCGTTGAGAACATGGAGGCTTGAAAGGCTTTCTAGCCACGGCCGCTCCATCTGAAACCGAAAGGACCCGAGGTAGCAGCGGCTGCCTTCTAACAACAAGGTTTCCTCTGATGAAAGAGACACAGATATATCGATAAACCAGAAGTTCAGTGACACATTCAGAACTACAAATGTGAAAATGAAACCCTAGATTCGCATGTCGAGACTCAATATTGTCAACCTTCCTAGGGTGGACATGGGAAAATTAGTTCGTGGCTTCGTGCATCTTTACCTCACAAGAGCGGAAACATTCTCTGATTTCCGAATTTCGTTGGGCGGAGAAGAATCAACAGAAGATCGCTCCTCGACATCTTCCGATACAAGATCATCTTCTTCGACCCCGAGGTATTCCTCACTTGAATCGCTGGCTAAAGAAACTGTGTCATCGTCTTCTTCTTCCATGGAAACACTCTTCCTTGGTTCCTCCGCTCTTTCTTTCCCTTATTAACTTATGCAAATTTGGCGGGAAATACAAATGCAAACGGACCCCGTTCTGGCGTACATGATAAGTTTGCAAGATCTACTCTTGTTATTTGCGGACCGTGAACAAAAGCCGTTGGATCCAGATAATTTCTGTAGGCTATATACATCCCCCATCCAAAGAAGTACCGTCCAGTGTACACAACAGGTTGAGGACGGAATCCAGCTTCCGCTGTTCCACCTTTCCGCCTTGGAAAGTTGGGTTCGGTTGGCCGGCTGGATACGAGGGTCCTGGATATTAATTGGTCGAAGGGGTGGATCGAGTTTTGTTTCATCCATGGTGAAGGGACAATCTCTTAAATTATTTTATTTGATCGTTTTATTCAGTGAAAAAGAAGAAATTCATAGATGCCAAATATTGATCTATGGATAGATTAAAAATGTCTATCACACAAAAGTGTCCTCCTCACCAAGGAGCCATCTATGCTATTAAACTCTCTTATAATAAAAGAAAAAATATAAGATTTTTTTTCCTAATAAAAAAAAAAAAGACTCAAAATAGGATTGCAAATGAAGAATATCATAATATAACAGATTAACAGATGTGAATTAATGATGACATTTTACAAATCTAGAAATTCAATCAAAGCTTCTAATCACATTGGATGAAGAGATTCTCTACTTTATGAAAGAAAGCTTTTTTACAATCAAATTTTCAGAATCTCCATTTTATCTTTTTTTTTTTTTTTTTTTTTTTTTTTTTTTTTTTTTT
>NW_024868103.1:0-9936 GCF_013358625.1 Macadamia integrifolia
ATCACTTAAGGATGTGGTCCATCGATCCTTGTTGGCATTTGGAGTATTCCTTGTACCTCTGGGACAATTGCAAACGGGCTGGTTCTGCATCTCGGTTCAGTTCTGATCCATTATTCTTTTTCTGACCCGAAAAAGAATAATCATTTGTACGGGTGACCAAACGAATGTGTACTTTTAATTGAACACGTCCATCTTGCTCAGAATTTCGTCCTCTTCGCAACCATGGAAAGAAATAGGACCTCTTTACGTGTAAAATTGAAGATATGGCTCCCGATAGTCCTTAAGGCCTTGAAAATATAAAACCTGCAAAAAGAGAGTAAAACCCAAGGTAGCTCCATTCTAAATATGTAAAATGTATGTTTTACTACCCTAGATTTCACACATAAATGTGCTCATCAGTATGCATAAGTGGGGTCCACCAAATATCGGGATCCGATCATACGCATATCAAGAAGAGGTCCTTAATTAAGGAAACAATTAAATAATTAAGATTTGGAAATAAAAAAAAAATTATTCCCAAAAATAGGTTCACCGGAAATAGGGGTGCTTTTCACCGAAAATATCAATGTTGTTTCTGGTGGGACTGGCAGAGGCTGATTTGGGCCCTTTTTATTCACCAAAAACAGTTACCGGATCCAGGTCTAGTTTTTTCGATGGGTTGTTTCCGATGGACCTAAAATCGCTATTTAAGGCTCAAGTTTGGGGTTTCTTTTGCAAAACTCTATTCTAACTTGTGGAGAAGAAGAGGAAACGGCCAAGGAAGGTTCCCCAACCCATTCTCCACCTTTCCCTTGCGATCTCCCAACCGATTTATGCTACCTACTCGTCTAAGGTATGTTTTCCTCCTTCTTTGACCTAGTTTTGAGATTTTCTTCTTTGTGAAACTGGTTTCACCTTTTTAACTTGGGTTTTGCTGTCTAAAACCTTAGGAATCATACTGAAACCATGTCTGGTCATCGTGTTCGTACCAGCCGCACCATTTCATAAGAGAAACAAGACATTCCCAAAGAGGCATAGTTCAACCCACTTCTGTTTCGCTCTGTGGCCGAGCAAGACCATTGGGAAAACTTCGAATAACAGAATGTGGATTCGAGAAAATACGTGAGGATGAGAGACTTTTGGTAGTTCCACCTTCGCCAATGCTTCAAGGCGGTTAGGTGGTACCGTATCTTGAAACCCAACAAGAGATACTACCCACAGCTAGTAAGGTTGTTCTACTCCAACCTCTAGTGCATGGATCGAGGCACTGAAGAGATGCAGATCACCTCCTATATAAAGGGGGTCAAGATTTCCTTTGATATAAGGCAACTGGCTAACCTTCTGATGGTTGACAACACAGAAGAACTGGTATACTGCCCTCCTCGAACTCCAGCCTATGAGTTCCAAAATCCTGATGTTCTTCAACAGATGAACAACACGCTCATGAAGGCTGCTTTTGGATGGGATCGTACTATCAACTACCGAGCTACCCCAAATGTTGTTTGCAGGGCAGTTTAGCTGACTGTCCTCCCTACCTATGGACACTATGATGAGGTGTCTTTCTTGCATGTCTACATGACATACTGCGTGTACATGGGGGTGTCGGTTCTCCTTCCCTACCTACTGATGTGGACCATGGTGACTCGGTCTGAGGGAGGGGCACGCAGAGCTGGGAACTTATGCTATGGGAGAATCTTAATGGAAGTCTTCCTTTGCTTTGGGGTAGACTTGGAAGGTGATGAATACTTGGGAGATAACGTTATAGACTTCAACCAAGACTCCCTGAGGAAGATGCCCCTAGGCATGAGTGAGGTATCACCTGCTGAGGCTGAGGATGATCAGCCAATGGAGGTAGAGGGTTAGCCGGGTGTCGATGCTAGAGTTATTAGTGGAGGTGCAGAGGGGGATGCTGGTGGAGTTGGTGGTGGTGTTGGTGATGTTGGTGGTGTTGGGAGAGGGGTTGGTGGGGTTGGTGGTGTTCCACCACTTAATCCATGGACTATGGGTTCCACAGTTGCTTCCACTTCTCGTGGTACTAGGGGAGCGAGGCCTTATGGTCTCAACAATGTGATGGCCTACCTGGACACCACCACAGAATTGCTAAGGAGGATGGACAACCGGCTTGAAGGCATAGACAGAAATTATTATCTTATAGACAATAGGGTGGCCTCCCTTGAGGCACAAATGCAGGCGATGGTCTTCCACCTTGCCATATCGGTGCCACCTCCCTAAGTACATGGTCAGAACCAAAGTTAGGCTCAAGGCCAAGGACAACACCAGCAGTAGCAGGATCAACAAGAGTAGTGGCTTGTTTTGCCACTGTAGTCTTAGGATTTTCCTTCAATTTATGCTTTCTTTTGAGATTTCATGTTCGAGTTGTTAGTTGGATTTTACTTTCTGTCATTTGCTTATGTTATTTAAATTTCCTAGACTTAAGCTAGATAGGATTTCCAGCTTTCTGTCTTTTATTTTCATAAAAATGGTGTAAGCTTATGTAATCAAGTTATTTATTTAATGAAATGGCTTTAACACCTATACTTGTCTCCTAGTTGTGTAAATTCTATTATTGTTGTCTTTAAGATTTTTATTTAAATCCTAATTTCCCCAAGTCATAGTTTGGTTGAGATTGTGAGTTAAGACAGAGCATCGCGCTCTGATACCAAGCTGTCATGCTTCACTTTCAGTAAATTACCATGTAGGAATACCGAAGGTGTGAGTAAGATGCTTACCCGTCTTACGAACCTACCAGGATCTCTGATCGTAGTACCTTAATATTTCACAATCTCACATCACAAACCAACCAAAAGCAGCGGAATCAAAATATAATAGCGGAGCCATCAATAAAATGGAGAAATATCTAATGATAATATAATATCCATAACCAAGTTATTCTGTTACAATTTATCCAAGACTTATAAACATTAATTCCAAAATATATCATCCACAATCTATATCAAAAGGATCAAAAGTACACTGCACATCTCATGATGCGATGTAAGTACAACGGTTGCAAGCACAGTTTTGATCGTGCTCCTCCACTTCTGGTGTCCACCGGTCGCTCACACCATACTCTGATATGGAGGATAATGGGCTGCATGCCATCGGCACAACTGTACCTGCATCATCATCTAAAAGGGTGTATACGTGGGGTGAGCTTTCTAACTCACTCAGTGAGGGGGGGCTCATGCACATCCAAGCAAAATAGGTGCAGTAATAATTTATGATGCATGAGTACAGAAATTAAACATATAGTCCATGATGCTCATGATGCAATTCATTTGTTTTATTATCCACCTAACAATACACTAAGTCTAGTAAATGTTACTATGGCACATTAGGTTTTATCCCTCATCTCGAAACAGTCATCGACTACGTAGGGATACAAACCCTAGTCCTGAATGTTATTATGGCACATTAGGTCATATCCCTCTCCTGTCGGTCCCCGTAGCGACCATGGGTCACCCAACAAACCCCTCATAATCCCCTCCTGACTGTCACGGCACCGATACCAATCATTGGCCACGTCGAATAAGTTCCCACCTTCGGTAACAATCACATCGTACCGCAGGTGTGGCATTCCGGAAAGGTACATCGAACATACCACAAATGGGTTATCCAACACCTTACCCTTGTTGGTAAGGGTTCGTAGCATATGGAGTGATACCTAACTATAAATAATCTACATGCCTTCATAGTGATACAGTTAGTATGAATTACACGATACCGAGAACACATCGGCCACAAAGTGTAACACACGACCGTTTACTTAATCTAGCATGCATAACAATAGTTGTGTATAGACTATACAACACCAGTATCCCCATCGTCCACGAAGTGTATCCATTTCCAAATGCAGTCATGGAGTACACTATACCAGTCACACATCAGTCACAAAGTGTAATCCACGACTACAACTAACTCTAATGCCCATAATCAAGGTATGAATGCAAAAAACATACGGCAATCATAGTATTGATACCACCTCGACCACACTGGATTCCATCTCATACATACAACAAACGCACGACGATCATGGTACCGATACTGGTACCACCTCGGCCACACCGGATCCCTCCATACATATCCATAAACATTTCATATCATATTCATAGAATGTAACTTATGATAGAACATCGTCATCATGTGAACAATATAATTAAACATGTAAATCTACACATGTGAGCAATTCAAAATAAATAAATATTTCCAAAATAAAAGCAACCATCCCTCACCTTGATTAGGCTTGTGTGTATTACGGTTCAAGTATGGCCACCGATCGTCTGATTCAATTCTGGCCTCGGGGTACGTGCACATCACTGCCATAGACATAAAGATAATCAACATCAATACGTGTCGAGAACATCGGGAGGGGCCCACATGGGTCACCCCCAAAGGGTACAGGCAAAGTCCCACAATGACAGTAATGTCACCAGGAACAGACACTGTCCATCAAAAATATCAGTGATACTTTCGGTGGACATCACAGAGAGCTCATAAGGCTCGGGTAATCACTAGAGACAGCCCACCAAAAGTAGACCTCGTGTTCCCAGTGGCTTATTTTTTGTGGCAGTACAGAATTGCCCAGGACATGAATCCTCATTTCCACTTATATGGTAAAATAAGCCTTAGAGTTTGTTTGGTTTGGCACTTGTCAGTCCGAATGGGTTAATCCTACTTTCGGGGATTGTGGACTCGACCACTTCGGTCCATAGAATGTTCATGCCAAGAGGGAGGTGTGCGGGAGGATTTGGGATCATTCAGGGTTATCCACGATGCAGGTAGTGGGACCCATGGGCATCGAAACCCAACAAGCAACCTAATTGGTCATAAAAAATAGTCACCGAATTTAGGCTCAGGCTGTTTCAGGTGGCATATTTTTGGTGGTCAAGACAACATACTATCTTGACTGCTTCCTGTCCCCTAGCTGGTCTCTCACAGGTAGCTGCCCTCAGCCGTGCTTATGGTCTTTCGATAATTTCAGTGCGTGTCAGGATTTAGGTGTGGGGTGCCGGGTCAATTACCGTATGGGATCGAAAGGTAAGAATCTCTTCCAGTTGGACTGGCAAGCAATGCACGAACATGTGGGGTCATCCTTCCCCTTCAGCAATGGGTGGCCGTGAGCCAAAACCCAGCTGTACTTTCGACTTTCTGTCCGAGACCTATCACAACAGTTCAAATTAGACCGGGTCAAGGCACGGGTGTAACAAAATCCATGCCCAATAATAGGTGTGATCCAAAAAGAAAGAAGAACTATGAGAACCAAAAAAGACAAATAGCCAGGGATGATGTATGAGAGGAGTTGATATGGGCAGCCCTAATTCCTAGAGAATGAGTGTGTAGAGTCCCCCTAAAGAGAAGGACTGAGAGGGGTTTATGGGCGAGAGAGAGAGAGGTGTGAGTGAGATGGGAGTTAGAATTGTAGTAGGAAAGAAAAGAGGGAGAAAGAGTGCGTGGGTGATGGGGAAACCGTGGGAGATGTGAGAGAAAATGGGAGAGAAGAGAGAGAGAAATTGACTAATTGAGGATAATTCGGTGGGAGAGAGGGAAACCGTGGCAAGGGAGAAGAAATAGGGAAAATAAAGAGAGGTGGAATGCGTGGGTGAGAGAGAGATGGATTAGGAAAGTGAAGAGAAATTATAGGAAATTGAGTTGTCCTAGAGAGAGAAGGAAAAGAAGGAGAGAGGAATGGGTTCGGTGGAGGGGAAAGAGTCAGGAGAAAAGAGGGAGAGATTAGAGAAAGAGATGAGAGAAAATAGGGGAGATGTTTGAGGTAAAGTGGGAGAGAGAGACTCCTATTCTATTTTGGACAAGGAGAGAGAAAATAGGAGAAGGGAAGAAGAGGGCGTGTGAAAGAATGAGAGAGGGAGAAACCGTAGGGTTTCTCTCTCCTCAAATTCCCTTTTTTATTCTCTTCTTCTCCTCTTGGAAATTCCAACTCTATCGTTGATCCTTTGCCCTTGCTTCTAGACTGAACCATCTCCATCGATTTAGCATCAAACTTGTGCACATCTCTTGAAAACCCTGCAATCAAAGATCATCACAATATGCGGTCAAATTAATCATGAAATCTTCATTAAAGTTAACAATTGAATAGTAATTTCATGAATAAATATGATTCGATCAATTCAAAAACCAATCTTTCACATATTTTGCATACCTTGACTGCGCATAGGAATTGAGGATTGTATTTGGCTTACAAGGACTACCGCCAAAGAAACACCCTAGTCATATAGATGGAATATGTTCTTGGATAAGGAGCAAATGAGCTCAATTTCTTCTTGAAATGGGGGTATGGCAAAATAATCTGACATTGGGGCATCAAGCAACTCTAGGGACTGAAAACCATATTTCATATAAGATTTCCCTTCAATGGCATTTTGGTCATTTTACATGGATGATTTGTGAACATGTCATGTCTATAGATATAGGATCCTTTCGCTTCAAAGGATACTCATCACAACCTATGAGTGTGACAAAATGAGGTGTCTACAGGTTAGAGAGCTGTTATTCTTGAAAGTGAGGATGAATCTTTCATCGCTTCTAAATGCAAAGCTTGTTTAGGGTTTTTTACATTTGCTATGGAGGCTGAGGCCATTCATGATGCCATACTTCTTTGTAGAAGTCTATATACCACATCCTTGGTGATTGCATCTGATTGTCTACTTGCCATTTCATCCCTAAATGGGTTGGAGTTATCAATTGACTGGACTATTTGAGCTGTTGTTTAGGATACTTACTCTCTATCCTATTTTTCTCTTACATTTGTTTTACAAATGTTTCCGCAGTGTTGTTTCTACGTCTCATATTCCGACCTCAAGCACACTAGGTTTTAAATTTCTCAAGTTTAGTGGCTCTACCCACTTCTTTTTCTTGTAATTTTTTTTTTTTTAACCGAAGGTTTTCCATGATTTCTCTTATTAATAATGGGAAAAAGAAAATTGTTTGGCCATGTGGCCCCTGCACATAGACACAGGGGGCATGAAAATTACCATCTCACCCTTGTGAAAGCAAAAATTCCATTCATATTGACATCTCTATGCAAACTCTCATAGGCCTGAACTAGGAAGCGATCTCTTGCCCAATAATAATAATTCAATTGTCTTCCCCAAAAAGAAAAGAAAGGCCCATTCCACCTTATTAGGCTGTAGGGGCCAATTGGATTTTACTTTCACCGATGCGGGTTTAAAATTCTTGGCCCATTTGAAGCAACAACCAGCAAAATCCAGCAAAGCCCCATCTAAGTTGGCCCATCACGACCCAGTACCACTGAACCCTGAACCCAACTCAGGAGTAGTTGCAAACGTGCATTGTCAGAAGACTAGCAATATTGCAGTGACAAAAGCGAGCGAGCGAGAGAGAGAGAGAGAGGGAGATGAGTTTGTATTTTGGTTTAAATCTTATTTTTCTTGTTCTTCCCTTGGTTTCAGGGGAGCAACTTAGTTCCAAGGAATGTGAAGATCTAGGGTTTACTGGTCTTGCACTCTGCTCCGACTGCAACACATTCGCCGAATACGTCAAGGACGATGGTAGTGCTAGCGCTCTTACTCTGCCTTTTCTCTTTATCAACTGTTTTTGCTTAAAAATTTCGTCCTTTTTATTTATTTATTTATTTATTTCACGTAATCTGTGTTGCTTTCGGCTTCAATTCTGAATCTGTTGAGACTTGAGAATTTAGAGCAGCACCGTTGGGTAGTGAATAAATTAGGGTTTCGGTTTCTTTGGAATTAGGATTTTGGATGGATTGTATTTTTATGGTTTTGTGCGTGTTTTCCACTTGAAGCTAGTGTTGGGATAGAGAAAGCTATAATGAGTTTTGTGCGAGCGCTGTAATTGATCCTCCTAACTTGCTTCTGGAAATAATTAATGCGCATCCATTTTTTTTGTTTACAAGTAGTGATGCTGCTCATAGTGAAGTTAATTCTAGTTGGGTATTCCTGTGAGGAACAATTTGGAGAAGTTCTATCTGCATCAATTTCCTTAGAATTAGTCATTTGGTATGTATGAATTGCTAGATTTTAAGATGGGTAGGTTGAGTTAAAACCATAGAAAACCTTAGAGGATCCACTTTTAAAGCCATGATCCTGTATGTCGGGTGGACTCCTCCATGGTAATCCATGTCTTTTTGGTGCTGAGGGAGTATTTAGAGGATATACAATGTTGATGCTACTTGAGGTTCTTTTTTTTTTTCTTTGAAATAAGATGAGGACTGAATGAAGATAAATTTCAATAACAGTTCTCAAATGCACCATGTAGTTTCAATTGAGCAATATTGAACATTGGGTGAATGCTATATTAACAAACGTTGAACGGAGTGGGTACATTAATTGTGTTGTTGGTGCTTTATTCTGTGAATCAAGAAACTTATCCTTATTCAGAGGCAGACACTGTCATTATACCCCTGGAATTTCCCAATGATGTTACTACAATTCAATTTAAGATTTGGTATTGCCTAGGGGTTGTCTGGTGCACACATTTAATTTTTTATTTGGTGAAGATTATGTAAATGGATGTGGATGTGTACAACATATAGGCTAACCTAATTTAGTGCAGTATAATGTATATTTCATCTAACATGATTGTGTATACTGCTAAATCTATTTGAATGCTTGGTTGCAGCATTGGTATCTGATTGTAGGAAGTGTTGCACGGAGGATTCAGATGATTCGTCAAACAAGGTGTGAATATTTGGATAAATGATCTAACTTATAGCCGAGTACATGTGTTTTGACTGTGTTGTTTCTTTTCCCTAAATGTTTTTTTGTCTTCCAAGTTTGTGGATAAGCATATTGTGTATACTTTTATGTTCTTAGTTTGAGATGTTTGTCAACAGAATGTTAATATTACTTGTTATATTTATCTGAGACTAACAGAAAGTGTACACCATGCATTAGATAGCAATGGACAGAGGGAATGAGTATTTCATGTTCATTACAGAATTTTATTTATGTTTGCCCATTCTGTAGAAAAATCTTTTGTATCATATACGTATGTTTTAAAGTATTGGTGCGTATTTAACCTTATCAACTGATATGTATCGGCATCGGTCAGCATTGATATGATACACACCAATACGATGCATGCATGGTTTAAAATATTGGTTTTTTTGTACCATATCAGCCTATACATATCCGTATTGGTCAACATCGTTACGATACACACCAATACAATACATGTTTTTGAAATTTTTTTTTGTAGCGAGGAGTATTGGTGCATATCATACCATATCGGCTGACACACCCCGATACTCATCGATACGTACCGATACTCTCGATACGTACAGTTGAGCGTTGAACAATTGAATTACATTCGTGTTGGAAGGGTGAAAAGAACCCCCATTTGGGAGTGAAATAGAAATTGAAACTATAAGCTCTCGAGCAGTGGGAGGAGACTAGGGCTCTGAGTGCTTGTTGAAGAATTGACACGGGATCATAGGAAATGGTTGGTTAGGGACCTCGGAGCCGTAGTGAAGCAGTCTTTTATAGGGATTTGGTATGCTTATGGACCTACCGATTGATGTTGAAGGATAACCGAATTGGTAGTTAGGGGGAAATGCACCAAACCAGGTAGTGGTTTTCCCAGTCGATGGAATCGATGATTTTCCTTGTTCCTCTTTCAAGGAAACGAGATCTATTAATGGGTGAAATTTTTTCCGGCGCGGAATTTATCATATTCTATTTTTGAATGAACTAGTTTTTACAAATTATTTTATTGATATTTTAATTGAGAGGACTCCCCCTCCCCCCTTTATTTGTTAACTTTTACTCTTCAAAGAGGAAGTCGTTCTGTTATTCCCTAGATGCTTACTTTTTACGGGAGGCAGCATAAACATAGTGGAAGGTTCTGTAATGAGTGTATATGAAAATCCTCTTTGTAAGATCTTTGCAATTCATTTATTTCTTTCAGGGTTGGCTTGTTTCGGGTCTGGCGCTTTTTATGTAACATGCTTGTATGGTCGTG